>NC_084552.2:35245332-35337832 GCF_033978685.3 Nerophis lumbriciformis
ACTTGTCCAGGGTGTACCTCGCCTTCCGCCCGATTGTAGCTGAGATAGGCTCCAGCGCCCCCCGCGACCCCAAAAAAGGGAATAAGCGGTAGAAAATGGATGGATGGAATCATTCGAGTACATTCGAGTAGTCTTGTGTAATGCAGTATTTTGTGTCTATTTAGGTATGGTTAACCTGAGTGCTAAAATCGTGGAAAAATATATGTTCTTAGCGCGCCTGAAATGGGCTGTCTGCACTCTCAAAGTGCATGTTGTTGCCAAATGTATTTCATATGCTGTAAACCTAGTTCATAGTTGTTAGTTTCCTTTAATGCCAAACAAACACATACCAATCCTTGGTTAGAAGGCGATCGCCAAATTCGTCCTCGCTTTCTCCCGTGTCGCTGGCTGTCGTGTCGTTTTCGTCGGTTTCGCTTGCATACGGTTCAAACCGATATGGCTCAATAGCTTCAGTTTCTTCTTCAATTTCGTTTTCGCTACCTGCCTCCACACTACAACCATCCGTTTCAATACATGCGTAATCTGTTGAATCGCTTAAGCCGCTGAAATCCGAGTCTGAAACCGAGCTAATGTCGCTATACCTTGCTGTTTTACCCGCCATGTTTGTTTGTATTGGCATCACTGTGTGACGTCACAAGAAAATGGACGGGTGTATATAACGATGGTTAAAATCAGGCACTTTGAAGCTTTTTTTAGGGATATTGCGTGATGGGTAAAATTTTGAAAAAAACTTCGAAAAATAAAATAAGCCACTGGGAACTGATTTTTAATGGTTTTAACCCTTCTGAAATTGTGATAATGTTCCCCTTTAAAACCGAGATATGTATCAAACCATTGGTGTACCGTAACACCTATAAATGTGTACCAAATTAGGTACTTTTATAAATACCGACCGAATTCCATCGGTACCACAGGGTACCGATTTGTGTAAAATCAAACAGTGCCATATTTCGGTACTTTGTTTCTCGTGACTTCACGCCCAGTTGCACACTCCGCCCTGGTGTAACGGGTCTGCACTTGTGATGAGTTTGTAAACAGCGATCACACAATGGACTTCTTTACAGGAGGTTTTATTCTGAAAATGAAGTAAAACTCACATAAACTCCTTCTATGTGACTCTTTGTACCGCTCTGCTTCCTTAGCATTGCAAGCAGCGAAGTCAAAGTTTAACATTTTTAAGAAATACACACTATCGTTTTACAGCATTGACTCAATATAAGATGCAAAAAGTAAACACTGCCGACTCGCAGCCAAAATAAAGAACTGTGTGGGGAAGGAGTTAAATAAAAGCACGACAACATGCATTTACAGTATTACACATACCTGAAAAATGAAGTAAAAATCACATAAACTCCTTCTCTGTGATTCCTCTTCTCTGCTTCCTACAAATATAAAACTTACTTTTTACCAACAGGACATAGGCTTTGTAGTGGTCACGTGACATGAAAGAGGACCGCTTCACACAAATCGCGCCAACACTGTCACTCAAACAAAATGCTTATTGCGCTCAAAATAGCGGTTAAAATAACACAAAAACACTTGATATCTTACTAAAGTAAACAACATACGGCAAGAATTACAAAAATAAACCGTTCGTTTTTGTTACAAAACGACATGCAGCACGACACCAATTTGGACACAACTCACCTCAGCATCGCAAGCAGCAAAGTGAGGAGGAAGGGGAGGAGCTACAGAAACTAGAGGAAACTATGGAATCCTGACGATATGCTATGCCAGGAAGGAGTAAAATAAAATAAGTCAATCAACAAAAATAAAGAAGTCTTTTGAGATAAATTTCACACAAACACAATACTTTAATAACAAAATAAAAACGTTCAGAAATATTAATAAAGTGCCTTTTTAACTCTGTTACACTGGCTCAAGCACTTTGCCGGGAAAGCAGTGAAGCACTCAGAGCGGACTCGAACGAACTGCCTCCAGGTAATGTTACAATTTCCCATGCCAACAAAGCAAGAACAAAATCAAAACTAAAGTAAGGCTTCGTTTTCAAAATGCGATAGCGCGATGCTAATTTACATTAGATTTTCCATAGACATGCTGCTGATAAGCATTAGCAATTTTACATGGTATTTTCAACACCTCCAAATTTAGTAATGAAAACTACAACTAAGACACACGTTACAATCAAACAGCAGTTGTGAAATAAATACAATACTTACAGTTTAAACACTTTGTAGGAATCAACAAAAGAAAAGTCTGGCACATTCAACTTGGTTAAGGCAACACAATGTAGTCCATATACTACTTCCATCTAGTGTACAGTAAAGTACTTGCAAATGAGACATAGAAGTGTAAGTAAACAAAATAACAACTGGATAGCACAGTCGTTAAATGTTACATTTTAACAATAAGATTTTATTTTTAGAGCCCCACTTAAGATCTTTCAGTTTTGGTTAATTTTGGTGGCGCCAGTGGACCAAAGCAGTCGTGATTTGCCAGAAGAAGACCACATTTCCTATGATGAGTAGTGTATATAGCGTCATTCTGACATGATGTCTGCCATAATGTTGGCACAAATACTACGTTAAATAGTAGACACTATCAAAAAATGACCTTGGATTGCGCTACAAACATGACACTACTACTAAGAATCAGAGCAGATGACGGTCCGAAGCAAAGAAAGACCGACGGGAGATTTTTTTCAAAGAAAGTCGTGTGGAACCATCAAGCTGGTGGCCATGTATTGCTACCACGCAAATTTCTGACAGCTAGGATTAGCATTATCATTTTGATTTTAACATCAAAAGTCACTTACTAGTCCAGCAGGAACAGACCCAAGGCAAGCATTGGTCTGAAATTCCTTGTCTTTGAGCTCACGCCAGCGAGTGAAAGCTGGGGCAATGTGTATCCTGACTGTCCTTTTCCCAGTAAGCTACGTTTATCTTTTTGTGTCTCCTCAGACAAATCTTTTTGTTTCTTTGGTTATTTTGCAGCTTCTGCCATGATAGCAGTAATTGCACGTAGGCGATCTTATTCTTGTTTTTGTTTTCTGGCAATGCAACCATGTTAGCTAACAATTTTTAACAAATGGGGAAAGGAGTGACATATGCCGTAAAACAAGTCAGCACATTTGTAGTTTTTTTGTGTTGCAGGGTTCCTGCCACCCTCCTCAATGTCGCTAAGTGCCAGTAAAAACAATAGAGACCCCCTCAGATTTTGACAGAGGAGTCATTCAACTAGTTGAAAGTTGATGTATGACCCCAAAAGTGATGACAATATTTTACGAAGGTTGAAAAGTCACTTAGTGCTGCTTTAAACATTAACATTTATGAACACATGAACAGACACAAAAGTACAGAGAATTGGCACCGTTGACAACCGGTATCGATTTGTAAGTAACAGGAATTGGTATTGTATTGATTCAAATGTGAAAGGTACCCTTCACTAGTTACACTCGTCGTATTTATTGTACTGAACTAAAATAATAATGAACGTACATTTAAAGTAGTGAACCTAAACGTTTTGGGGAAAAATATGTATTATCTGAATTGTATTCATCAATTTTAAGCAATGTACGCTATATTGCCAAAAGTAATTGGCCACCTGCCTTGACTCGCACATGAACTTGAAGTGCCATCCTATTCCTAAGCCATAGGGTTCAATATAATGTGGGTCCACCTTTTGCAGCTATTACAGCTTCAACTCTTCTGGGAAGGCTGTCCACAAGGTTGTGTGTTTATAGGAATTTTCGACCATTCTTCCAAAAGCGCATTGGTGATGTTGCACACTGATGTTGGTCGAGATGGCCTGGCTCTCAGTCTCCGTTCTAATTCATCCCAGAGGTGCTCTATCGGGTTCAGGTCAGGACTCTGTGCAGGACAGTCAAGTTCATCCACACCAGACTCTGTCATCCATGTCTTTATGGACCTCCGTTTGTGCAATGGTACACAGTCATGTTGGAAGACGAAGGGGCCCGCTCCAAACTGTTCCCACAAGGTTGGGAGCATGGAATTGCTCCTGAGAGCAGCCCATTCTTTCACAAATGTTTGTAGAAACAGTCTCCATGCCTAAGTGCTTGATTTTATACACATGTGGCCAGGCCAGGACACCTGATTCTGATCATTTGGATGGGTGGTCAAATACTTTTCCAATAACTGAACAGTGTATTAGAAATAAACAAATAAATGAAAACCCAATTACAGTACAGACCCCCTCAGACTGGCTGACTCAGATCGACATAAGTGGTTGTCAACATGACCGACACCCAAAAAAGCCATTGCTTGAAAATGTACTTTCAGTTTCGCCAAATGCAATTTTTTTTACATAATTTATGCACTTTTATGTACAAAAAACGCTGTGGAGAGGACTTGACATGCTGGTCCACATAAACGGATCCCACTGTTTAAAGAATGTCACTAAAGGCTGTTTTGGATGGAAAATATGTTTCTGCTTATCTCCCCATAGACACAAGACACTGAAGGTTACTCTTCGCCTCTTTGCTTAATTTGAAATGACCTCGCTATAAACCGATCTACATTCACTTACCTTGTCAGACTGAGGCCTACGAATGGAAGAAGTTCTGAATTACCAATTTGTGGTTTTGGTTTTATACTGTATGCAGATCTTTTGGAAGGGTAAACACAATTTCCCCGGAGCAATTCTGGACCTGCCAGCTGATAAGCTAGCTTTTATATCGCTAATAAAAAAAAACTGTCAGATGTATCTATTATTAAAATGTCTACTTATAATGGCCACGTTTGTGTCTCACAGAAATGGGTCCAGATAATTAGCAGTTAATTAGCCACCCTGCAGGTTATTGATTATCCTCCGTACAGAACTCATTAACTCCATTCTGGAATGAAATGGTCAGAGTTTACTTCATGATACCGCCCATGGATGCCCACATTACTGCATTC
This sequence comes from Nerophis lumbriciformis, assembly GCF_033978685.3. NCBI lineage: Eukaryota > Metazoa > Chordata > Actinopteri > Syngnathiformes > Syngnathidae > Nerophis > Nerophis lumbriciformis. The sequence continues at coordinate 35,250,210 of NC_084552.2, forward strand.
TTAGCAGGTCATAAATTGCATCCATTGTTTCAATTATTCCTTTTGAATGGAACTGAAGACACGTTCATTATAGCGCAGGTCTCGGCTTCTTTGTAATTATTCAAAGACACAATTGGAGTGTTTTATGTGGCACTTTTGCTTAATGAAATAGGGCAAAGGTTGAAGGGTTTTTTCTCTACCTGCTCCAGCAAAATGTAGATTAGTCTAATGGTAAATACAAAAGAGGCACTATACATTCATATATATATATATATATATATACATATATATATATATAGTGTGAAGCGACTGGGATGAGAATCAGCACCTCCAAGTCCGAGTCCATGGTTCTCGCCCGGAAAAGGGTGGAATGCCATCTTCGGGTTGGGGAGGAGACCCTGCCCCAAGTGGAGGAGTTCAAGTACCTCGGAGTCTTGTTCACGAGTGAGGGAAGAGTGGATCGTGAGATCGACAGGCGGATTGGTGCGGCATCTTCAGTAATGTGGACGCTGTATCGATCCATTGTGGTGAAGAAGGAGCTGAGCCGGAAGGCAAAGCTCTCAATTTACCGGTCGATCTACGTTCCCATCCTCACCTATGGTCATGAGCTTTGGGTTATGACCGAAAGGACAAGATCACGGGTACAAGCGGCCGAAATGAGTTTCCTCCGCCGGGTGGCAGGGCTCTCCCTTAGAGATAGGGTGAGAAGCTCTGTCATCCGGGGGGAGCTCAAAGTAAAGCCGCTGCTCCTCCACATCGAGAGGAACCAGATGAGGTGGTTCGGGCATCTGGTCAGGATGCCACCCGATCGCCTCCCTCGGGAGGTGTTTAGGGCACGTCCGACCGGTAGGAGGCCACGAGGAAGACCCAGGACACGTTGGGAAGACTATGTCTCCCGGCTGGCCTGGGAACGCCTCGGGATCCCCCGGGAGGAGCTGGACGAAGTGGCTGGGGAGAGGGAAGTCTGGGCTTCCCTGCTTAGGCTGCTGCCCCCGCGACCCGACCTCGGATAAGCGGAAGAAGATGGATGGATGGATGGATGGATGGATGGATGGATGGATATATATATATATACACACATATATATATATATATACATACACATATTGTATATATATATATATATATATATATATATATATATATATATATATATATATATATATATATATACACACATATATATATATATATATATATATATATATACAGTATATGATAAAAAATACCAGAAGATGACACACAAAGTCTGACGCTTTGTTTAGCTTTTATTGCCTCTTTTAACAGGCCCAATTCCAACAAGTATTTCTTCCGTGCACACACAAGAGTTTCTAAACATAAGTACAGTCGCCAATAACACCAAAAATAGATGCTAGGTTTGTTGCCAGTTGTTTTTAATAAAGATAGAGTGACTAAAAGAATTGGAGAAATCTCTAGAAAAATAAAATAAAATTTTCAACAAAGTACATACAATAAGCAGTAACAATTGAAAATTTAAGCAAAACGATATTATGTAAGATGTATGTATACATTTTTTTGACTTTTAAAAGAATATATATATATACTGTATAAATAATGTGACGATGTCATATTGACCATGCCCCGAACCACGCCCGCAGAACCACAGGTATTTTGACAATGTAGGGGGAACCTTGACTGAGTTAAACTGCTTTTAGACCACTGAAATGCAATGAAAATCAAAATCTTGGGCAGGTATATTTAAAATAGCAGACTTGGGTGAACAGAAACTCAATCAAGTCTTGCCTGTTTTGTCTCTCATTCTCGCTCAGTTGGCGGCGTAAAAATATTTTTGTCTAATTGTCTACTATATGAAAATCAATCTTGTCATTAATTATTGACCTATTTAGGGCTGTAATTACCCACTCTGCAACTTATATTTAGAAATATTAAACATTTTCCTATTGTAAAAAAAAACGTTGCTATTTTTGACAAGAATGCCATCCATCCATCCATTTTCTACCGCTTGTCCCTTTTTGGGGTCGCGGGGGGTGCTGGAGCCTATCTCAGCGGCATTCGGGCAGAAGGCGGGGTACACCCTGGACAAGTCGCCACCTCTTCACAGGGCCAACACAGATAGACAGACAATAAAACATAAAAAAAAAACATTAAACATTTTTTTTCAATAGTTATATCTGAAGTTGTTTTCAAGCGTTGAAAGTAAAAAAAAAAAAATTGTATTGATGACTTATGACACTTTTATGAGTGGGTCCCTTTTGGATCCAAGAGTACGAGTGTATAGACTTAGACTTCCTTTTATTGTCATTCAAATTTGAACTTTACAGTACAGATAAAAATGAAATGCTCGTTGTAGTGCAGGATAAAAGAGCAATTTAAGGTGCAGATATAAATACATCTGTCAATATAGAGTATATATAATATAGTATAGTCAATCTTAAGCTTGCACAAGGGTTAAACAGGTTCCGATGTATGTGTAACAATACTTTTACAAATAATACGTTTATTAGTGGTACAGTATGTATTCTTCACTCTTTTATAATGATTGAATCATCTTTTAGTTAATACAATTTAGTTGCTGCCTCGCCCAGAATTGACTTACTCCCTTAATAAGAACAAGTACGAGGCCAAGGAGGTCACACAAGCAAATACACAAATATAATGTATACAGTTTAATCTATGCTGACCCTTGCAGCCAGCTGACTCGTCTTCATATGTTTCAATCAGTGGCTGAGCATGCATGGCTGGGGTCAGCAGATTGCTTATGCTGATCCCAGTGATTGGAGAGCGAGTGATTACCATAAGCAATTTGAATTTTATTGATTTAACCTCTTGTGTGCAGTAATTGAAAAGCGTGGGTCTCTCTCTTTACCATCACGTTCCTCTATCCAAGAATTTTGCAGCTCACTTTTACGTCCTGCCTCTACTGCCTTCCTTTTGTTTTTTGTCTCGAACAGTTACGCCCACGGGCCAGGAACCACCAATACCTGATCAATCAACAGCCCATTATAGTAACAAAGGATAATTTACAGTCTCGCCATCATCACGGTAGAGGCAGAGGTCGCAAAGAGTGTCTGTGTTTTTTTTTCTTTTCATAAGAATAATTTTCTGATAATTCTGCCTCTTGAATAGACTGTCATTACTAATCACCATCGCTGACACAAAAGCCCAATTTCTTACTTAATTACAATTTTTTATTTCAGATAACAAGGACAGCCTTAATTGTAAATTACTGAGTAGAACAGGCAAAATAATGATACTGGCGTTCGTTCATTAAAATATTCCCGAATGTGCTCCGTATCTTCTTCATTATAGCGAGCCATAATGGAGAACTAGATTCCGCTCTCAGATCAATTAATACGTGTAGAAAACTCCACCTGGGAGAGACGCTTGTGCATCCTCCATTTTTCATCACGAGGCCGCCATTCCTCACGGCCGCGGGAAGGCGGGGGAGAGGGGACACGATTTCTTGTTTTAATATTTTAGTGCTCTAACTTAAGCTTCCGAATTCTCTCCAGGTAGGACCACTAGATCATCTTGACATTTCAAAGTACTGAAACCTTTGGAGTAAAGCGATTTTTATTAAAATCTATTAACATAATTTATGCTTGTCAAGGCGCACCTTCCTCGGTGCTGAGTTGTTGTAGACGGAGAGGCTCATGCACCATATTTCACCACCTATGGTTCCGCTCGCATGGGGAACTCGGACACGTGTGACACTGTTATGGTGACTATAGTGAGAGAGGAGTTGCACAATATCAGGGGACACTTCCTGTTTTGGCATGATGTAATCGATAGAAAGGTTGTTATGACACTTGCAGTTTGGTTCATTAAAGAACACCGTGGTTCAAAGACCTTTTTCTGGCGTAATGTAAGACTGCAAACAATATGAGTGGCGTCCACTCTAGGTTGTGCTCCAAGTGCTTTGGAAGACACGCTAGCATAAATGTAATACACCATTAGACAATAAATCAATGCCATATGTGCACATTTTTGCTAAATCCTTCCAGCGTCGGTTGATGGCACCCATGTTTTTTCAAATAACTTTGCTGAAATTTTAAGAACATGTGCTTGTCGCCACTTAAATTTATCCCAAAGTTACAGTGGGGGTTTTGTAGAGTACATTGAGCTGTGTAAGACATTTCAAGTCAATCTGACTACCGTGGTCAGGCTTTGGAGTTTAATAACTGCTCAGCCATATGGTTTGTCTCACGGATCCATTCTTTGTTGGTTTTTCTTAAAGGGGCCCTATCATGCAAAATCAACTTTTCTTACCTATTGCTTGTATTCCATCATGTGACTTCTTCCCAGAAGAGAAAACCAGTGGTGGTCAACCAAGCCAACTATCTGAGTACAAAAGAGGCTTAAATTTTCCTGCAAAAAGCAGATACGAGCAAAATATCAAACTATGCAATGGAATAGATCTCCTAATTTCATCAAGAAAAGATTTGTCAAATGATATCAAGGATTATACATTGGTCGCGTTCCCAGACATATCAAACTATTGTGCTCCAGACGTCATTCTACACGACAAAACAAATGAAAACTGGGAAAAGCATGGAGGTCCGCAACTAGAAATATGGTACCGTTAGATTTTACGAGAATCGATACCCTGTAGCACTGACAGAGTTCGGTCAGTACCTATAAAAATATCCAATTTGGTACCCATCCCTAAGCATGAATATCCCGAATGAGCGGAAGGTTTGGACATTGGAATAGTTTAAATAGGTTATAAGAAATGTTGAAGCAGTAAGAATGTTTTATGGAAAATGTGGAATTTTGATAATTTTGGGGGGATTTGGAAAGTTGTAATGTGTGTGTGTATGTATGTATGTATATATATATATATATATATATATATATATATATATATATATATATATATATATATATATATATATATATATATGTTATATATATATGTATATAGTTACTTTTCATGCAGTCGACTTTCGGCCCTCAACCACATTTTTTTTAGCCCAATGCGGCCCCCAAGTCAAAATGTTTGGACACTCCTGGCCTAATGATTTGAATGTTGCATGATATGCTTTGAGTCCGTTGAAAAACGTGGGAAACTTTGGACTTGTAAAAAAGGTCTCTTAATTTTCAATTAGGATGTTTTCACAGAAAATGTGGGACTTTTCGAGAATGGGTCATTTGATAGTCATGGTGTCCTGAATGAGCTGAACATTTTGATTGTGTTGTATGAATAAATGATCTTCAACATTCGCACAATAATTCACTCCAAGACCACTTTTGATGGATTATCACCCTTTACGAGGATCTACTTTCACATTTACCTTGGACAGTGTAGGTGTGGCTTTTTTAGAATTGACTTTAAGTGTGAAATCTGACAGCCTTCTCCTGGCGCAACCTTCTCATTTTTATGTCATACTGTAGGCTTAGGAGGACATCAGCATATGTCCAATAACTGCACATCTTTCCATGATGTGAGGGAGGGAAATAAAGATTTTGTGGCCTCAAAATGTCCACCTCGTGGTACCCGATTGATTCCCATTCCCATAAATCCTTCCTGCTCCTGTTCATTACATTTCCAGAACCTTAGGTGCTGCTGTAAGATATAAATATCTGCTTCATCTCCATGTGGAGTGCTACTTTGAAGTTGTATCTAATTAAGCGGCAACACAGTAAGGCACAATGCGCATGGATGACAGTTAATGAAACAGACACAAAAAGAAGTGAAGATGTAGTGATGTGACACTTTGAAAAGTTCAAATGCACGCAGTGTTGCATTTAATCAGTAACTGTAAGGTATAACATCTCTAACACACACAATCAGCAAACTGCACATGTGCAAGGGCAAAGAATGTCTAATTGGTTATAGTTAAAGTTAAACTTAAAGTAACGATGATTATCACACACATTATCACAAATTATTCTCTGCATTTGACCCATCACTCTTGATCACCCCCTGGGAGGTGAGGGGAGCAGTGAGCAGCAGCGGGGGCCACGCTCGGGAATCATTTTTGGTGATTTAACCCCCAATTTTCAGGTCTTACTGCACATTTTTACAGATTGCAAGCACAGGAAGGAATATTGTGATAGACAAATGTGTATCAAATATTCAAAAAATATATATATATACAAATATATATTTTACTTAAATATAATTACTAGCACATGAATGCTCAGGTTGTGTTGAACGATTCATCTACAGCACAGGTGAAATCGGAAATATGTGTTAATAAAGTACTTCAACTTTTCTTACAAAATTAATGTGTTCTTTACATTTTCCATCCATCCATAAATGTTCTACCGCTTGTCCCTTGATGGAATTATTTAATAATGCAACAATAAATTAGATTATCATAATTGAAAAAATATATATAATAAAGATAAATACTTAAATATCTGCTTAATGCAGGATTTCAAAGCAAGTTATCCATCAAATTGTACACCGTAAAAAATATATATATTTTGTCTGTGTAGATTTAATGTGATGTTTATTTTTCCCATGATCTCAAACACACCGTCCGTGCCTGAAAGCGGATTGGCGGAGAATGAGGAAGTGTTTTTGTGTGTCCGGGGAAGCACGTAGACAAAAGTGTTTGCCCGGGAGCTAAAATTGGGCTGGGTGTTATTATCAGATTCTCAATAAATGTTAAAAATACTGGAAGCTCCAATGCATTATATTAATGTATTTAGTTTTCATGTAAAAACCCTTATTTCTAAGGTGTGGCAGCCATGATTTTGCAGTGGCGGTGCGCCACGTTTACTTACATTAAAGGGAAACCCTGAGACAACTTCAGTGTTAATATTTGGGCGGGCTTGGGCCCCTCTGTAGTGGAAAAGTTGGGCCCTAAGGTCAAAAACATTAAGAACCCCTGACCTAGAGGACTTCAATTGAACAACAACCCTCGATAGCTTTAATCGCCTGTCCTAGCCCATTTTGACTGGAATGAAAATAACACTTAGTCAAGAATTTACAAGAAACAAAATCCAAATCATCCTCATCTGACTGGATATGATTGAAAATGTGAACAAGAATACTCGCAGACTTTGCGAGACTGGTTTCTAATTCAGTTCTGTTACATTGCAGCAGCTACAGTGCTATCATTCATACTCACATTCACCCCTTGGTGTAGGAGGTAGACAGAGTACCCAGGGACAAAATCAAGCCAGAGGCCAAATGTTAGCTAATTTTGCAGTCAGAAGTCAGCATAAACTGCATTTATAAGTATTGGGTGTGTCCTGGGTTGTTAGTTACAGATGGTGTCTGAGTTCCTCCTACCACCCTGCCACCCTAAGCTGTGAAATGCATGGCTTGTCTGAGGAATGAGAGACCCTGGAGGGCCGAGGGTCCCGAACAAATGAGCTCCCATAAAAACTTGTCTACTTATACAAGAAGAGGACAGAATGCAGACAAGCAGCCGCCCAAAGCAGCCTTCATGGTAATTTCATTCCACTATTTGCAGAGGCCACCCACTGCTTTCACCGCTCTGGATTGACGCCAGTCACCTTCATGTGCGGCGAGATGGCATTCATCATATCAGCAGACGACACAGTGTAGCAAACGAAACACGAGGGGTGGGCACATTTTGGTGTCAATCCATTACCAAGTAGATACAGGACACATACTGATACCAATACTATTTACTTTTTCAAGATCATTGAAGGATTTTCTGATTTTACCTTAACAGGACAAAGATTTTAGAAAATATATGTATAAAATAAGAAATCTGTGATCAATTTAAATACACTGATAAACTTTGATAAAATAATAAATACAACTTTGACCAATTTAACTATAGCATGAATACAGTGGTACCTCAACTTACGAGTATTTTGAGATACAAGGGTAAGATGGGAACCTAAGTCTAAACCTAAGGGCATTCTTGGTGGACACCTGAATATTATACCAAAATATGATCGAATTAAAATTCTGCTAACAGATTTTAACTTAGATATTTTGGCATTGAGCGAAACTTGGCCGCACAGTAAGATACCTACCAGCATGAATGATGTCCCCGGTTATACTTGCTTAAGAAATAATACAACATCCGACAAAGGATGGGGGGAGTGTAGTAATTTGCTAATCATCTTCGTAATACGGCTAAAATCTGTCCCATTATTCATGCCTTTGTTACATCTTGTCTCGATTATTTTCGGGTCTCCCTATGTCTAGCATTAAAAGATTACAGTTGGTACAAAACGCTGCTGCTAGACTTTTGACGAGAACAAGAAAGTTTGATCATATTAGGCCTATACTGGCTCACCTGCACTGGCTTCCTGTGCACTTAAGATGTGACTTTAAGGTTTTACTACTTACGGATAAAATACTAGCCCTGTGATGAAGTGGCTACTTGTCCAGGGTGTACCCTGCCTTCGGTCCATGTGCAGCTGGGATAGGCTCCAGCAGCCCCTGCGACACCGTAAGGGACAAGCTGCAGAAAATGAATGGATGGATGGATGGTTAAAATACTACACGGTCTAGCTCCATCCTATCTTGTTGATTGTATTGTACCATATGTCCCGGCCAGAAATCTGCGTTCAAAGAACTCCGGCTTATTAGTGATTCCCAGAGCCCAAAAAAAGCCTGCAGGCTTTTTTATTCGGGCTCCAGTGCCCTACCAGTAACAGTTAGAGATGCTACCTCAGTAGAAGCATTTAAGTCCCATCTTAAAACTCATTTGTGTACTATAGCCTTTAAATAGAGCCCCGTTTTTAGACCAGTTGATATGCCGTCTCGCTTTTCTGCTATGCCCCCCTGTCCTGCGTGGAGAGGTTATCAGGTTGACCACAGATGATGCACTAGCTGTTCAAAGTCGGGACCTGGGGTGGACCACTTCTCTGTGCATCAGTTGGTGACGACTCTGCGCTGCTGACTTGTCTCCATGCAAAAGGATCCCCTGCTGGCCCCACTAAGTACTAGACTTTAACTTTATGAAGTCGGTACCCGGAGTGGACCACTCCTTATGCATCAGTCTGTGATGTCTCAGCGCCTCGACGTGTCTACATGCAAAAGAATCCCCTGCTGGCCCCACTATGGACTGAACTCTCACATTATTAACCGTATCCACTGTATGAAACATGTTTGGCATCGTTCTCCACTAATAATGTTACATCATGATACTAATGACACTAAGAAATGCAATTTATTTGCCGCAATGGAGGTGGTTATTATTAACTTAGGAGAGCAGCTCCATACTATGTATGGAGACACACAATTAGCAGCTAGATTGTCAGCCGGCAGACTAAAAATTTATACAATATTAGCCAGAGGGGATCTGTGTTTGTGATGGCAATCACATATTTTCACATGAAAATCGGTCGAAACTGATCGGTGGCCAATCGATCAGCATAATTGTTATAAGCTGGCGCAGCGAATGCAGGAAAATATGGAGAAGCTGCTGATGGTGTTTGCGACAGATGTCTCCGCACCATGAAAAAGCAGTACGGGTACAGTGAGGGTGAACTTCCACTGTAACAACAAAGACAAATATCCAACGTGAAAAAAAACTTTACCGCAGTTGCTCACCAAGGTATATGTTGTACACTATTGCATTACTTCATAAAATGACTGTCTAAACGTTAGCTTTTTAAAAAGCATGTTGAATGTTAAAATTGGGGTGTATTGGGGCGGCCAAGCATGGACTAAATTGATTTCAATTAATTTTAATGGCCGACATTGATTTAAGATACGAGTTTTTTGAGTTACCAATCATGGAACCAATTGAGCTCGTAGGTTGAGGTACTACTGTACATACAACAAAATAAGACTACGCGTAGATATTATTAAATATAATTGTTTGACCAAAACAAAGTCATTTGTCTAAAATAAGTCAACTAAAGGGAAAAAAAAAAAATAGCTTTCTTATTAAAACCCTTTGGCTTGTTGCCTCCCATGCCTTCATGTGTCCAAGGACTTAAAATTAATATGGTAATATTTATAATAATATTACTATATGATAATATCTAAGATATTTAAGATGTAGATATTACTATTTAGGGCACGTCCGACCGGTAAGAGGCCACGGGGAAAACCCAGGACACGTTGGGAAGACTATGTCTCCCGGCTGGCCTGGGAACGCCTCGGGATCCCCCGGGATGAGCTGGACCAAGTGGCTGGGGAGAGGAAAGTCTGGGATTCCCTGCTTAGGCTGCTGCCCCCGCGACCCAACCTTGGATAAGCGGAAGAAGATGGATGGATGGATGCATATTACTATATGAATCATACCAAAATGTATTATTATTAATATTACTAATATTATATTTAAAATACTACTTAAAATCTGACTCTAAAATTAATATAGTAATATTTAAAATATAAATATTAATATGTGAATCAATAAGAAATGTAATAATGTTATTATTATTATTATTATTATATATTTTAAATATTACTTAAATTCAGACTTAAAATTCAAATAGTAATATTAAAAGTTTTAATATTACTATATGAATTAGTATTAAAATGTATTAATCTGATTATTGTATAGTAAAGTGCTGTATAAATAAAGACCATTTACCAATATTATATTTTAAATATTACTTAAAATAGAAATTAAAATTCATACAGTGATATTCAAAATGTAAATGTGCTCACATTCAAAATGTAAATATTACTATTTTATGAAGCAATATTTTAACGTATTAATATTATTTATATTTTACTTTAAATATTACTTAAAATAAGACTAAACATTAATTTAGTAATATTTGAAATGTAAACATTACTATATAAATCAATATTAGAATGTGTTAATATTATATTTTATATATTACTTAAAATTGGTCTTAAAATCTAAATTGTAATATTTAAATGTTAAATATTACTATATGAAGCTATATTAGAACGTATTAATATTATTAATATCGTATTTATTATATCTTAATTGTCACTCAAAATACTTTAAATCGTTAAGGTAATATTTAAAATTTAAATACTACTATATTAATCAATATTCAAATGTATTAATATGAAAACTGTTCATATTATATTTATATTACTTATAATAAGACTTAAAATTCACATAGTCATATTTAACATTTAGATATGACTAAATGAATTTACTATAGGATGTCCTGGCATTTCAAATTTTAAAAATATACATTACATTTAACAATATCAGCAATGTAACAGTTTGAACAACACACACAAACACACTAGTATTGATCCAATACTAGTAGTGATGCTATCGATATTTGAATGGATGCTACACATTTTGGTATCAATTCAATACAAAGTAAATACAGGGCCAGGTGCCTGTATCACCAACACTGATATGTTGTTTTAACTTGGACGCTTTTCAAAATCAGTGAAATATTTGTTGATGTCTGCCTTTAATTTGTTGATCATGATTAGAATCAAAATCAAACACACAAAAAATCACTTAATCATCAAAAATCTCTGTAAACAATTTAACAATATAAAATGTAAAAAAAAAAATAAAACAATTATTCCCTTGTATTTAACAGAATTGCTTGAGTAAGATAAATGTAACATATCTAAAAGAAAGCACAAACTACTGTTGGCTTTCATATAAATCTTTTGGCTTTTTGACACCAACCCGGTCTGAGCCAGATAATCTATTCCCTAAGTTTTTAAACAATATAAGTAAATGTAAATATACCATACTGATACATGTGTGTCAATAAGCACTGCGGTAAATAAGTGAGTGACAAAAAACATTGTGGAATCCTCGGAGGAATGTTTGCAGCAATGCTAATGACTTAACTTGCTTGAACTGAGGCACTTTTATGACCTGCACCTGGTCCATAAACGAGTCCTAATGAGGGAGTACTGCCTTTGACTTTTAAAATGTCTCCCTCTAGCGGACAGCTGGCAATATCCCTGTTGGGACACATTTATTTTTGTTTTTTTCTAATGTGCTGCAGGAAAGTGGCTTGGTGTTTAAACAGAGTAAAAAACCCTTATTGGCAATAAGGGTTTTTCACTCTGCTTGTTTTTATCAGATGGCAGCATATTATTAAAATAATATATATTCGTTCTTATCAGTGACTTACGGATATGAATAACGAGCCAAATAATATTGTAATGATAAAAAATAATTAGAATGTGGAGAAAGCAAAGCTCATTTTGCAGTTTTTTCCCCCTAAATACATGTGATTAATAAAGATATTGCAAGTACATAATTAATATCCATACAGGACTGTAATTATATTAATCAGAATCAGAATCAGAAGAATCAGAATCAGCTTTATTGTCATTACGCAAGGTAACGAGATTGAGGCCATTCCATACAGTGCGATGTGTGCATGCTAGAAAAACAATGTGCAAATATATAAAAATATAAAAAATGTAGAAGTGCAATGAATATGGTGTGAAATGAATATATACATGAAAAAAACAAAAAACAAAACAAAAACAGGGTGGTTGGTGGAATGGGTTATTGCACCGAAGAGAAGGCAGTTATGAGGGACAATGGGGCAGTCCGTTCAGGATGGTTATGGCCCTGGGGAAGAAGCTGTTCTTTAGCCTGTTTGTTTTGGTATGCATAATGCATAATCATTTGAAATCAAAAGACAATAAGTATTGAAATGATCAGCATTAACTAGAGTGGATTTTTTTTTTAACTTTTTAAAATATTTTTTGAGTGAAAATAATTAGAATAAGGTCCCCATAAGCAAGATAATCGAATGGTGATTGTCTGTGTTTGTTCTTAATGTATGTATTTTCTAGGGGTGAGCCTTAAGTATTGGCCGATACCAGTATCAGCAGGAATCATCCATATTATTATAGTGTGGACTAAACATTTAGTGTGTAGTATTTAGTCAAACAGAAAACAACGTATGAAATTTGTATTTATTTATTATTAAACCTATATATTATTATTATTATTATTATCTGTACTGGATTTATGCTGTTTTTAAAATGAAGTAGAATAGTATTTTTTTTAGGCGACACCTAGTGACCACAATAATTTAATAAGTTAAGATTAAAATTAAAGATGTCCGATAATGGCTTTTTTGCCGATATCCGATGTCCAACTCTTAATTACCGATTCCGATATCAACCGATACCGATATATACAGTCGTGGAATTAACACATTATTATGCCTAATTTTGTTGTGATGCCCCGCTGGATGCATTAAACAATTTAACAACGTTTTCCAAAATAAATCAACTCAAGTTATGGAAAAAAATGCCAACATGGCACTGCCATATTTATTATTGAAGTCACAAAGTGCATTATTTTTTTTAAAACATGCCTCAAAACAGCAGCTTGGAATTTGGGACATGCTCTCTCTGAGAGAGCATGAGGAGGTTGAGGTGGGCGGGGTTGGGGGTAGGCGGGGTTAAGGTGGGGAGGATGGTAGGGGGTAGCGGGGGGGGGTATATTGTAGCATCCCGGAAGAGTTAGTGCTGCAAGGGGTTCTGGGTATTTGTTCTGTTGTGTTTACGTTGTGTTACGGTGCGGATGTTTTCCCGAAATGTGTTTGTCATTCTTGTTTGGTGTGGGTTCACAGTGTGGCGCATATTTGTAACAGTGTTAAAGTTGTTTATACGGCCACCCTCAGTGTGACCTGTATGGCTGTTGACCAAGTATGCGTGGCATTCACTTGTGTGTGTGAAAAGCTGTAGATATTATGTGACTGGGCCGGCACGCAAAGGCAGTGCCTTTAAGGTTTGTTGGCGCTCTGTTCTTCTCCTTACATCCGTGTACCACTCCGTACAGCTGCGTTTTAGTCATACATTTTACTTTTTGATACCGATAATTTCCGATATTACATTTTGAAGCATTTATCGACCGATAATATCGGCAGTCCGATATTAACGGACATCTCTAGTCAAAATGCAGTAAGTTGGGTGACGCGAACACGCATGTTACTGAATACTTTGTAATACACTTTCTGCCTTGGAGACATTGTACGTGTAAGTCATATGCAACTATAATATTTGACACATATTGACAAACGTGGTGTGACACATATTACGTACGTCTAGCTTGTGTGCTATTGTGTGCTTAGTCATTGCGTAGCTGCTAGCTCTTGGTAGCCTATAGCCTATCATGTTTACTTTTTGTAAACGACTTGACTTGGACACAAGAAAATACCAACATTGTGCTTATAAGAGGACATTTAGCTCTTAACTCACTCACTGTGGCGCTTTGCACATGTAAACACGCTGCAGGACTGTTTGTATCGGATCTTATAACCATGGCCATAACCATCCTGAACGGACTGCCCCATTGTCCCTCATAACTGCCTTCTCTTCGGTGCAATAACCCATTCCACCAACCACCCTGTTTTTGTTTTGTTTTTTCATGTATATATTCATTTCACACCATATTCATTGCACTTCTATATTTTTTTTTAATATATTTGCACATTGTTTTTCTAGATGCACACATCGCACTGTATGGAATGGCCTCAATCTCGTTACCTTGCGTAATGACAATAAAGCTGATTCTGATTCTGATTCTGATTATATCAGAGACAGTAAGAAGGAGGATTCATGTGGCCCCATTCGTTGCGGTTTACCTGACACATGAAACATGACAAATTACGGGGGTGTACTATCCACTTTAGCCTACAGATGGCAGTAGAATGATAAACATATCTAAAATGTATTTTGTGGCAATTCCAAATTTGACCAGTTGGTATGTAGAGTGGCGCTTACCATAATTTTCTGCCTCATTGCAAAATGATTAAATCTCCCTCCATCTCTCATGTGAGGTCCACCCAGGAATGGGGCATATGAATCATTTCCCTACTGTACACATAATCCGACATAATCCAATATAAAAAATTTTGACCGATATCATACATCAATATTGGAATGCTCCACCCTTAGTATTTTCTGTCAATTTATTAACTCTACATACCCGTATTTAGTCTTAACCCTTCTGGGAGGAACAAACGATCACTAACACAAGAAGGTGTGGAATTAAACTAAATCATGCTCCTTTTCAGGTCAGATGACTTGTGCAAGTTCCTCGATGTAACTTGTTAAGCGTGTCTGAAACAAATAAACCATGAAAGACTCTTGGCAGACCAGTTGAACCAAGAAAACTCGGATCACAGCTTGCGGACATCCAAGTATTGTGCTAACTTTCCTCAAAGGTATTTGACTAAAGAGTGGCTGAGTGGAAAACTTGGTTGTTTATCTGTTTGTATGTAAATTGGTTGGACCCCGTCCTGGCTTAAAACATTAGTATTACTTATTTAAATGCAAAACGCGTGTGTGCGCGAGTATGTATGTGTGTGTGTGTGTGTGTGTGTGTATGTGTGTGTGTGTGTGTGAGTGTGTGTGTGGGTCATGGATAGCAAAGACAAGTCGTAAGATAAGATAGGAATGAATGTCTGAAAGCAAAGGGAGGAGCTGACACCTGTCTTATTGTAGCAGCGATCAAAGCTGTGAGGACATTGCTTAACAGTACTTAAAAGTGCAAATCCTGATTCCATTCAGTCTTTATTTGATTGATTACCATACGAGAGTAAAAAAAACAAGGAATTTCGTTGAAAAAAATTACAAAAAAAGAGCTCAGTTCTTAACTAGTTTTATTTTTAGAGATGAGTAGAGTTAGGTCTAAGGCAGTGGTGTCAAAGTCAAGGCCAATTGATATTTGATTAGTATTAGAACCGGCCCGCAGGCAACAGCCGCCTGCTGCTGTTTTGCACGCGCCAATACTCCATCAGTGTTGGCGCTTGGAATTTTCAAAATGGGACCCCATCGAGTCATAAAAATGGGGTCCCACAGTAAATTGTTGGGGTCCCACTTTTTTGTAACCGTTTTGAAAACAAATGATAAATGTATGCATTATCCTGTTGCATCTCACATTCTATATTGTGTTTTGGAAAAAGGTCATAAACTATACTTAATTCACTAAAAAAAATAATACAAAAGAAAACACATTTTTATGCATATGTAAATGTATTCAGTTATAAAGATTCATTCGCTTTCTTCTTTCCTTCATGATTTTAAATTTAAAATGTTTTCTATATTTTTATTGTAATATTTTCAGAATGTGTGTTCTATTTTTGGCCAAAGTAAGACAAAGAAAATAATCTGAAGTTGTCTTTATTTTTGTAGTTATAATGCCATGATTTCATTGGTCCAAGTTTGACACCCCTGGTCTAAGGTTGGGGTTAATAATTTTTTTTAGAGCTTTGGATATGGTTGAAACCCGCTTTTAAAACATAGAAAAGGCTTAATAAGGTTTTTGACTTTTTAAAGATGGGATTAGCAAATCTAGAACATATCTTGACAAACCCCTCCAAATAATAATAATTATTATTTTTTGAAGTTGTTGGGGGTTTTTTACAAAAAAGTGCCAAAAAATTAAATATAAAGTGGCAATAGTATGAATTTTAAAAAACATATAACTAGTCATTATTCACTTGAAAATGACTATAAATATGTCAAGTATTCCTTTACTGTAGAGGTTAGCCGATTCACGTACAATCAATAATCATAATATTGCATGCTATAATTATTATATGATTATATTATTATTACTGCGATGAGGTGGCGACTTGTCCAGGGTGTACCCCGCCTTCCGCCCGATTGTAGCTGAGATAGGCTCCAGCGCCCCCCGCAACACCGAAGGGAATAAGCGGTAGAAAATGGATGGATGGATAGTGCATCTCCTGGGGATTTAGCCTCCCCGTCTTTAAAACCTAGTGACGCCTCTGATTCTAACTTTAATCAAGGGTCATTGAATGCACCACAGTTAAGTGCAATGAGATGCAAAAGCAAGTAAGTACATCTTGCACTTTTCACAAAAGAAATCACAACTTTCTGTACAAAATATGGGTGAATTAAAAAAAACAATAAATTAAAACAACAGAAGCAACATCATAAAAGGATTTAAAAAAAAGTTTAAAAAAAAAAAAGTAAAAAGTGAAACTTCTTTAAAAAAAAAAAGTCACCAGCTTTGTGTACGTGGGTTTGTTTGTAACAATGACACAGTAAAAAGCTGATTTTTCCATGATTGAAGAACTACAGACTTGTGATTTATTGGAGTCAGGAGGCAAGACTAGAGAGAGAGAAAAATGTGTAAAGTAGAGGGTGTGACAAGCTTTTGTTTGCTCGCTCTTTGTAGTGTCCAATCCCTTGCTCACGGCCAGACAATTTGCTTTTGAGCATTAAAATAACTGTGTTGTCGCCCTGACACAGCTTTTCTCTAAACGAGAATAATGTCATGTTCTAATTATAATTTGTACACCCCTAGTACAGTATATACAGTAATAATTGTAAGCTGTATTGTTGCATTAACTCAGACAGAGAAAACCCAGACTAATTATGCGGAATTTACCACAGACTGGGCGGTTTGTGATGTGTTTTAGTGAAATACAACTAATTTGTGTGTTCCTTATTTGTAAATAACTCAATTGGTCACTTTGTGTATACATTATAAACGTGTACTTTGAATTAGATGAACTGTTTAAAACTTGACAACAGTTACATTTTGCAAACTAAGAAAAATTAGGGCTGTCTAATGATAACTCTTTTAATCAGATTAATAATTTGGATTAATCATGATTAATCATAGGTATTACTTGTTTGCATAATTAACATTTACTGAAGAAAAGACCCCAATATTTGCACACAAGTGCAATTTAATTGTCACAATGTCATCCAGGAACAATTTTGAACGTTTTACTTGAATGCATGTCACTTATTTGCATAAAACTTGGTAAAAGTTTTACCTAAAGTTCTATGAAGCTGTATTTTGGAGTGAAATTTGCAAGCGAGCACACTAGTCGGCGTCTCCTCACTCATTTTTGTACTGATGATCTGTATCATCTGTACATTGATCTGATCACCAACCCTATAGCGGTTATGGTAAAAGAGCTTGTCAAAATAAATGACATGATTAATCCAAGTGTGTTCATCATTAATGCGATATTTTTTTGTGATTAATCCCATGAGTTAAATTATTAATTTTGACAGCTCTACAAAAAATATAACAAGAGCACCACTGCCGAGCTTATGTTTTACCATTCGTGGTTTAACACAGGTGTGTCAAACGTACGGCCAGTGGGCCGGATCATGTCCACTGGCCATACGTTTTATCCGGCCCGCGGGATGAGTATAAAAATGAGCCGAAATTTTTGAATGAAAAAAACTGCTGTTCTAAATGTGCCCACTAGATGTCGCAATAGCAATTCTTTGTATCTTTGTAGATTATGCTACATATGTAAAAAATAATAATAATAATAATAATAACTACATGATGTTACTGCATCAGTTGAGGAAAATTAGCAAACTACATAAATAACATCTTGTAATTTTATTTTGACATTATTTTTTTATCTTGGTAGATTGAAAATGAACACCAATGAGTTGACTGATGAACATTATCACATAATGTATCCAGAAAGTATAAATAACGACAAATAAAGATAGAATACTATTAACCGCAACATGTAAGTGTAAAAAAAACTAAACAACAACAACATTATGAATTGTACATTTTCAGAATGTGCTTGTTCTATTTTTAAACAAAGAAAACAAACTGAAGTTGTCTTTATTTTTAAGTTATCGTGCCGTGATTTTACCAGTCCGGCCCACTTGGGAGTACATTTTTCTCCATGTGGCCCCTGATCTAAAATTACTTTGACACCCCTGGTTTAACAGAACATATATATATATATATATATATATATATATATATATATATATATATATATATATATATATATATATATATATATATATATATGTACGTGTGGGAAAAAAATCACAAGACTATTTCATCTCTACAGGCCTGTTTCATGAGGGGGGGGTTCCCTCAATCATCAGGAGATTTGATCCTGATGATTGAGGGAACCCCCCTCATGAAACAGGCCTGTAGAGATGAAATAGTCTTGTGATTTTTTTCCCACACATACATATATTGCGCTCTACTACGGTATCGAGCACTATTTTTTGGATAACCTTATCAAGACATATATATATATATATATATATATATATTTTTTTTTATTTATTTTGGATGACTACATCTTAATTTACATTTATTTTGAAATTTTTAAAGACACGTCAGCCCGAGGAATTTGTTTGGCGCTCAGACTTGTCACTCACCTCTGTCTTGTCAACACGTACACGCAAGAAGCGAGTGCAGGCAGGTAAAAGCAGTCCAAGAGAAGCAGCAAACAATTTGCTGTTTTGCTGTTGATGTTACGATAGATTAAACATTAAATGAAAGCTAACGTCAGCTAGACTAAACTTAAAAAGTTATTACTGTAAGAGAACTGTTGTGTTTAGAGTTCAATGACGTAAATTGTGTTACAAATTGAGAACAGGAAGTGGACATATGTTTTAGTAGGTGCTATGAAGTGGACAAGAGGTACAGGATTAAATAGGATTTGCTTCTTCCTACTCCTTTTCGGACATGTAAAGAGAAAGTTAAAAAAATTGAAAGTGTGATGTATCATGCTGAAATTGTATACATGTTCGATATAAACTTCAACAAACCAACTTTGCTATCATTAGCAAACAGCACACAAAGCTAAAGTGGTGCATGTGTTACGTTACATAGGTTTATGTATTGCTTTAAACACTTTGGAAAGTTAGTATCTGCATAAAAGTTATAATTAGCCCTTTTAAAAGTGGCTTGTGTGGCTTTCCATAGCCATTTTAAGGCTAAAAGCCTGATAGCAGTGATGGGTCCGGCAACACCGATGCATCGGCGCATGCGTCGAGCACATAGAACAAAACCCTGTGTCGGTGCGCGTACCGCTTTTAGAAAGTCACGCGACCGATCATGGGCTGTTTCGGTCACGTGACCGATACGCGAACTGTGTCGCACTGACGCCTCCTCTGTGCCCTGTGAGCGGGTCTTTTCTACAGCCGGAGAAATAATAACTATGAAGAGAAATCGTCTAAAATTGAATACGTTGGAAAAACTCTTTTTTTTTTTAAAATAAAAATGTGTAAAAAAAAATTTAAAAAAATAAAAATCCCAGTCCACAAGCATTCTCATTCACAACACGTTCTCTTAGATTTCCATGTTATGATACATGTTCGCATTATTTATTGACTGTTTCTAAAAAATATAAAATTATATTTTTATTTAAATGAAGATATGAAATAATCCTAAATGTAATACAATGACTTGGTTTATATTATTGTATATATTAGGTCAGTGGTTCTCAAATGGGGGTACACGTACCCCTGGGGGTACTTGAAGGTATGCCAAGGGGTACGTGAGATTTTTTTTAAATATTCTAAAAATAGTAACAATTCAAAAATCCTTTATAAATATAAATAAAAACCTATCTTTTTTTCCAAATAGCTCAAGAAAGACCACTACAAATTAGCAATTTTTTGCACTGTTATACTATTTAATAAATCAAAAACTGATGACATAGTGCTGTATTTTACTTCTTTATCTCTTTTTTTCAACCAAAAATGCTTTGGTCTGATTAGGGGGTATTTGAATTTAAAAAAAAAACACTGGGGGTACATCACTGAAAAAAGGTTGAGAACCACTGTACTAGGTCATAAAATCAGTGTCAGTTGAGTCGGTCCATAGGTTGCCTGTAGGGATTTTTTATGTCCAGCAGATGTCAGTATTTAGTGACACAGTATCGACACAGTATCAATACAGTTTTGCAATGTGTCGAAACGCTTCATGACGCCTCATCAACCCATCACTACCTGATAGCAATATTTTTTCTCGCTTGTTTTTGTATGAATTCATTGCAGAAATATAGTATGAACAGTTGCATTGTAATATTTGACATCCCATTGAAGCATTAGTGTTTTTAAATGGCTTTTAAATGACCTTTAATGGCAAAAAATAAACTGTTGGAAATAAGCTAGCTTACCTGTCAGACTGCCATTTTGGGAAAATCATGTCCTGGGAGTCACATGACTGTCACATGACTGTCACATGACTGTCACATGACAGCCACTTCAAAGTACTTCCTATCAGTCTCAAAGGGTTTTAAATGGGTTTGAATCAAGCCCAACATTGTAAGCGGATGATGATAGGCTGATTATCTTTACAACAGTATAACAAGCTAGGGCAGGGGTCACCAACCCCTTGTGGCTCCCTGGAGCATTTAAAAAAAAAAAGGATTGAAAATGGAAAAAGATGGGGGGGGAATTATTTTTTTGTTTTAGTATGTTTTTTGCATGAGGACAAACATGACACAAACCTTCCCAATTGTTGTTGTTGCGGTTCTTGAACTCACCATAGTGAGGACTGTGATGCAACAGTTTGTTTACATGTAAAATCTTCCACTCCTTCTTTGTCTCATTTTGTCCACCAAAAGTTTTATACTGTGCGTGAATGCACAAAGGTGCGCTTTGTTGATGTTATTCACTTGTTGGAGTGCTTATCAGGCATATTTGGTCGGTGCATGACTGCAAGCTAATCAATGCTAACATGCTTTTAGGCTAGCTGTATGTACATATTGCATCATTATGCCTCATTTGTAGCTATATTTGAGCTCATTTAATATCCTTTACTTGTATCCCCTTCGTATATAATGTAGTTTTGCATGTCTCATGACACATTATCTGGATGTAATATTGGCTGCGTTTCTGATAGTTGTGTGCCATGTTGTTCCAGACCACAGCAAACATGACCTAGCTTGCCAAAGATTGTAATACATCTATTAAAAGAAGCCTGCTGTTTCCTTTAACATGGACACACACATCTACATATTTGGCCATTAAAAAACAGTAATTTCCAGGAGTTATCTCACCTTCTGAGTAGCCTCTGATATACTAATGGTTCCTAATGTTGTAAAAATGTGTAGAATAAATATTACATTTCAGCATTTCTGTCAATGAAGATTTGCTTCAGTCTGCGACACATAGTTTTTTTGATAGTAGGCTGTTATAGCTAATATAGACACTTAAGTTATGTGTTGCCTTCGTTATAAGACTTATATACGGCTTTTCATTTTTTGCGGCTACAGACCTATTTGTTTTTTGTATATTTGGTCCATTGTGGCTCTTTCAACATTTTGGGTTGCCGAGCCCTGAGCTAGGGTATTGTATATGTTCTGTTTGTTTGTTTTTTACCAAAATATTGCTTAAAGTATTAATTTCTCATAACACGCAGTACAAAATTTATTGTATTTTTTCATTTACAGTACAACTGTGTTTCATGAATAATAATTACAAATCATGTTCAAAACCTTGAACAACAAAGCAAATTTAACCTGTGAGTGAAGCACTAAGCTGAGTGGTCTTGTTGGTCTGCTGCCGTCATCATCAGATAGCAAAAACATTACTGAGAACATTGTACGCCATGGAGAGGGTGACCAGAAGGCCCAGGAAGAAAGACAGACCCCTGCAGGGTTGTGGGAGATGGCCGAGGTAGGAGAAGGTGTGGAAGATCCGAGCGCCGGCGAATACGCGGAAGTGTAGCAGAGCAGACGAGAGTTCCGGTCCGCTCAAAGCGTAGAACAATCCGACCAGCACGAAGGGAACGACGTTCTCCAAGTCATTCAGGTGACATCTGGTTCACAAAAGCATACCATTGAGTCAATTAAATGATTTTTGACATTTGAAAAATGTTGGTCGCTAAAACTAAAGGTGTCCAAAGTGCTGCCCGACTATCTGCAGCTAAAAATACTGCAAACACAAATACTAATAAACAAGCAAAACTAAAAGTTGACACTTTACTACCAGGCATATTAAAGGCCTACTGAAACCCACTACTACCGACCACGCAGTCTGATAGTTTATATGTCAATGATGAAATCTTAACATTGCAACACATGCCAATAGTCAAACATTTTGCATGTGACGTCACGGATCGTAGAGGACATTTTGGGACAGCAAAATTCCACAGTATTCTGGACATCTGTGTTGGTGAATCTTTTGCAATTTGTTCAATGAACAATGGAGACAGCAAAGAAGAAAGTTGTAGGTGGGAAGCGGTGTATTGCGGCAGGTGTTGTGCCGGATAAGGCACCCCCGCCGTAGAATGCACCCCCTGACTGTTGTGCCGAATAACACAGCCGGTGTTTCATTGTTTACATTCCCGAAAGATGACAGTCAAGCTTTACCATTGGCCTGTGGAGAACTGGGACAACAGATACTCTTACCAGGAGGACTTTGAGTTGGATACGCAGACGCGGTACCGTGAGTACGCATGCAGCTGCGGCTTCCAAACATTTGATCGCTTGCCCGTACGTGCGTGCCGATATGTGAATGTCACGTACGTAACTTTGGGGACTTTGAGGAAAAAAATGTGCTGTATGAACTTTGGGGAGGTGAACGGTACTTTGGGCTGGGGGATTGAGTGTGTTGTGCAGGTGTTTGGGTTGTATTGGCGGGTTATATGGACGGGAGGGGGGAGGTGTTTGTTATGCAGGATTCATTTGTGGCATATTAAATATAAGCCTGGTTGTGTTGTGGCTAATAGAGTATATATATGTCTTGTGTTTATTTACTGTTTTAGTCATTCCCAGCTGAATATCAGGTCCCACCCGCCTCTCACAGCATCTTCTCTATCTGAATCGCTCCCACTGCCCTCTAGTCCTTCACTCTCACTTTCCTCATCCACGAATCTTTCATCCTCGCTCAAATTAATGGGGAAATCGTCGCTTTCTTGGTCCGAATCGCTCTCGCTGCTGGTGTCCATGATTGTAAACAATGTGCGGATGTGAGGAGCTCCACAACCTGGGACGTCATGCGCATATCGTCTGCTACTTTCGGTACAGGCAAGGCTTTTTTATCAGCGACCAAAAGTTGCGAACTTTATCGTCAATGTTCTCTACTAAATCCTTTCAGCAAAAATATGGCAATATCGCGAAATGATCAAGTATGACACATAGAATGGACCTGCTATCCCCGTTTAAATAAGAAAATCGCATTTCAGTAGGCCTTTAACATAATGTCCTGACTAAATTAGCCATTGCCAAGCCGATGTGTTACAGCAAAACAAATTGAATTTTTAGAAAAATGTGATTATACAGTACGTCTTTAACAGGAACAGGAATTTTGCGAATTTGGTGCTTCTGGTTCGACCGCACTCATAAATAAATCCTAATAGAACTTCACATCACATCTCATACACACCTGCCTTGCTGAAAAATAGAACATAGCAGAAGGTATCTCTGTGTTGCCAATTAAGCGACTTTGTTGCTACATTTAGCGACTACAGGTACGTATAACAAGTTAAAGTAATATGTAGCGTGTCTTGCATCATGCATGTATTCGGTAATCAAATATAAGCGCTACGAAAGGCCAAGTATTCGCCACGCAAGTGACAGCGGAGCTCTTGTGCTACAAGCCCAGGGAGTGTGCATTTCCACCACCATGCAAAAAACCTTCAAGACCTTGCAATCCAACCTCTATTACTATTACTATAAGCGTTAAAAACACAGCTTTGAGACATTCTTCCGTCGTTTTACAACACAATTACGTAAAAACCAGAGGTGTTCAAAGTGTGGACATTTGCGGAATGCAGCTCTTTTTAATGGAGCCATGGCACATTGTAGAAATATAATAAACAAAAACAAAAACCTTGCAAAATTTCAGAAATAGATTTATTTTATTTAGACTCGCGGACTTGGTGGTTTACGAAACACTCATAGCAAAAATGTGTTTCAGGAACTCCTATACAAATAACATTAAGATAATAGTTAAATGGGGAATACTAAACATTAAAAATATGTCAAACCTTTAACGAAATGGTCACTACAAAATTATGCGTTCTTCAAATCTGCTCCCTTGGACTCTTGTCCGTGACACGTTTTCTTGTCGTCTTTCGTAAAATCTTGCTCTCTTTCGCTCTTTTTGATTACCTCTCGAGGAACTCTGCAGAAACGTTTATCCTTTTTGCGATTTGAACGGTTCCAACAGCCTAAATGGACGCAAGCATAGAGCATTTTTCTTCGAGAAAGGGAACGTCATGACAACAGATGCTCACCAGCCCAACACTTTGAGTCTCGCATATTTAAAGAGCCGGACGTGACGTCAGATGAATACAACCTATAAGGCATGTAATGAGAAAAAACTGAGATACTGATTCTAACAGCAAAAATAACCCCACAAATATTTGTTTTTAAATATATGTTTTAGTCGTTTTACTAGCCTATTTCATTAGAAATTACATAATGGCGTCACCACCTTGTTGAGAGAATATTAGGAACAATATTGTTTGTTTTGTATACTTGAAATACATTTAAAGTTGAACAAAGTGTAGTTATCTCTATGCAGCTGCTCGTTCGATTTGAAGTATGTGCAAAAATATGTTGATCTTAAAAATACAGATGGAAACTGTTTTTAATAAAGTCGTAGTGGGTGTATTTCATCGTGGTATCAAGTAAATATTGAGAATCATGGATATTGACAGGTATCGGTATTGCCTCCTGAAATTCTGCTCTCATGACAATCTTAGTCCAAAGTATCATTTCTCTGTCGATGTCTCACCTTCGAACTCGCTCTACTTCTGGATCGCTTCTCAGCATCTTCTTCTTCTTTTCCTCTGTAGACCCATGACCTACGTCTTCCTCATTGGCAAAGGCCTAAATGTGGACGAGATGTTTACTGTTTTGTTGTTGTTTTTTAAACAACCATTGATAGACTCTCGATCGTTACCCACCCCTCTGGTTACGCGGTAATATACTGTAACAAACGACATCATCATCATCTTCAGGATAACAATCAGTGCGTAAGTGCTGAAAGCCCTAAACACCTCATCTTGCATCAGAGCCGCCGACATGACTTCAAAAGTTTCAATAGCTACGATATAAAAGACGAAAATTAGTGCAAAACCTGCAGCTGGACATTCACATTGAAAAAGTGGATCAGCTTACCTGCTGTGGCAGTGAAACTGGACAAGACTGGATAAGTTGCATAAACACAACCCAACCCACTTTATTACAATCTCTGGAGGCGGGGTCACATTCCTGCTTGGAGCACTTCCTCTGATACGGCCCTCCTATTGTGCACTGTCACTGTGTTTGCACAGCAAAGACTTTCAGGAGCAATGATAATGCATAAAATGCTTTGTTTAGTGAAATAATGGGCTGATAAAGACTTGCACTGAGATAACAGCAAGAAAAAGATGAGATGGAAAATTAAGACTTGATCAGGAACTACTTCAATGCCAAAAGAAAGAAGTTTAGAGAGTATATGATCCAAATATTTGGATTAAAACTAAATTAAGGTGTCCTATTTCTGTAATGGCCAACCTGAAGGTCTTGATGTGAAACATATTCCCAGTTTTTCCTTGCTCTGTCACCAATAGAAGGAAGTGTGTTGCTCCCTGGTGATGTAGTGGTGCATGCTTCTGCCTTTTTTTGGCAGAGGGCTGGGTTCAATCCCCGGTTAGGGTTGCATTACGAAACAATAGTCAAAGCTAGTCAAAGGTCATCTCCATGACAACGCTCTAGTGGTTTTTAAGAATCTGCTGCAAAAATATGAGTCCCACAAGTTTTTTGAACTGAAATGTTGGGCCACCAGTTGAATAGCAGCAATTATGGAAACGAGAGGACGTAATATGAAACCTTGAGGCACACCACTAAAATAACTAGAGAAGTTGAACAAATAGCCCCCAACCCCGCTGAATATGGGTTGAAAAGGATTTGCAAATCATTGTATTCCGTTTATATTTACATCTAACACAATTTCCCAACTCATATGAAAAACAGGGTTTGTAATAAAGTCAAATACAAATAAGGCAACAAGAGAAGTATCCTACACTTCTCTTTTGTAAAGTACATTTGTAAACACTATGATTTGCCTGAGAAGCTGGACAGGACACACAAAAAAAAGACAAGCGGTAGAAAATGGATGGATGGATGGATATATTGAATTTTAAAAAAACACATCGGCCCAAGGAATTTATTTGGTGTTCAGGCTTTTACTCACTGCTGTTTGGTCAAAATATACATGCAAGAAGTGAGTGCATGATCCCAAAACATGCAAACAAACATATACAAAAACAGTCCAAAATAAGCAGCAAACAATTTGCAGTCTTATGTTGATGTTACGGTAGAATAAACATTCATTGAGAGCTAACGTTGGCTAGCTAAATAGCTTTTATTAACTAAAAACACCCAAAGCGAATGCGCGTGCATGTGTCAAGTACGTGTAGGTAGTGTATGTCATTATGTCCTAAAAGCCGTAAGTCACTTAAAAATTTATCATTTGGGTAAAGGCTGTAAACAGCTCCTTTACAGCGGCATGAATGGCTTATTAGAAGTTAGTAGTAAGGCTTGCTTTAGCCATTTTAGGCCTAAAAGCCTGATTGCGATATTTTGTTAACTTGTTTAGATATGAATTCATTGCAGAAATATAGTATGAACAGTGGTATTGTAAGATTTGACATCCTATTGAACCATTATTGTTAAATGGCTTTAAAATGACGTTTTATAGCAAAAAGTTAGCTGTTGTAAATAAGCGAGCTTACCTGTCGGACTGCCATTTGGAGGAAGTCACATCCTGGTAGTCACATGACTGTCACATGACATTGTGTTTCCTTTAAGTCACTCAGGGGATTTAATGGGTTCGGATCCAATCAAGCACAAACTTGATCTTTACAACTTTATAACAAGCTGGGGTATTGCATATGTTTTCTTAACCATAATATTGATTAAAGTATTCATTTCTTTTAACAAGCAGTACAAAATGTGTTTTATTTGGTATTTTCAACTGTGTTTCATGAATAATTATTACAAATCATGTTCAAAATCTTGAACAACAAAGCAAATTTAACCTGAGAGTGAAGCACTAAGCTGAGTGGTCTTGTTGGTCTGCTGCCGTCATCATCAGATAGCAAAAACATTACTGAGAACATTGTACGCCATGGAGAGGGTGACCAGAAGGCCCAGGAAGAAAGACAGAGCCCTGCAGGGTTGTGGGAGATGGCCGAGGTAGGAGACGGTGTGGAAGATCCGAGCGCCGGCGAATACGCGGAAGTGTAGCAGAGCAGACGAGAGTTCCGGTCCGCTCAAAGCGTAGAAAAATCCCACCAGCACGAAGGGAACGACGTTCTCCAAGTCATTCAGGTGACATCTGGTTCACAAAAGCATACCAATTAAATTGATTTTTGACATTTGCAAAGTAGCAAAACCTAAAGGTGTCCAAAGTAAAAAATACTACTAAAGAAACAAAACTAAAACTTCATACTTTAATAACCGCATAACACAAGTTTTTCTGATTAAATTACACATTTCTAAACAGAATTGGTGCATCAAAATCTAATAAATCCATCCATCCATTTTCTACCGCTTGTCCCTTTTGGGGTCGTGGGGTGGTGCCGAAGCCTATCTCAGCTACAATCGGGCGGAAGGCGGTGTACACCCTGGACAAGTCGCCACCTCATCGCTGTCATGTCTGTGTGATCATGTTTTGTTTTAGTCATGTTCGGTTTTGTTTTGTTGGACTTTTTGTGCACTTTTGTTTGTTTTGTCACCATACAAATGTCAGGCTTGGACGAAGGAAGGGACTCAGATGCAGAGATGGGATTCTAAATAAAGCTTTTATTTTGAAAAACTCTTTAAGCCTCCAGAGCAGAGTAAATTCAAATACTATGAATCACAACAATAGATAGCGAAAAAATGTTCCAAAAGGGAAAAACCAAAAAATCACTCCAAAAGGAGGAAATACAAAAATAAAGACAATTATAATTAGCACCGTATCTGCTATCAAAAACTAACAAAAAACGCTCCAACAGGAGGAAGAAAATAATGACTATAAAACTTACTACTCTAATAAATGTAAACAAAAAATCACTCAAAAACTTTGAGGAAAGATCATTAGGAAAAAAATTATAACTCACCACTGATGTTGAAAAAAAGGCTAGATAACAAAAGTCGCTCTGAGGGAGGAGGAAAAGTTAACTCAAAATTACAGCGTGGGAATTTCTGGAAACAAGGACGTAGACGCGGAACGAGGCAAGGCATGGACAAGAACATGAACTTGGACGCAAGACAGGCACTAAAGCTCGAGACAATCTGGCACAGAACAAGGGGAGGCATGGGCTTATATGGAACATGAGGGTAATGGGAAACAGGTGGAAACAATCAAGGGTCAGGAATGACGTCAGACTGGTGACAAGAGGAAGGACAAGAGGAGTTGCTTTTCAAAATAAAACGTGTAAATCACAAGACAGAAAAAACAAAGACACGACTTCCCTCACCGCGGTGTGACAATCGCAGGGCCAACACAGATAGACAGACAACATTCACACTCACATTCACACACTAGGGCCAATTTAGTGTTGCCAATCAACCTATCCCCAGGTGCATGTCTTCGGAGGTGGGAGGAAGCCGGAGTAAAGTTATGAGAAAATGTCAAGAAAATTGTGATATACAGAATGTCTGAAACTTTCATAGGAGACAGGACTCTTGTTGGTCCACAAATAGGGATATGGCGCCTCTGGTTAACCCTCGCTGATAAATGAATTATGGGATTGTGGAGGTATGCATTGTGACACACCTGCCAGAGAATAAGACGTGGTAAAATGAACCTGTGTTGGCAATTTAGCGACTTTGTTGCTATATTTAGCAAGCAGAGGACGTATCACAAGTGAAAGAGAGAATTGTGTATTTAGTCGGAAATCAAATACAAGCAGTCAAAAAAAGACAAGTATTCGTCTCGTAAGTGACAGCGGAGATCCGCCACCACAAGCCCAGGGAGTATGCAAGGCGTGCAGGCAACTTTCACAACCTTGCAATCCAAACAATGTCACTTCCATGAACTCTAAGAAGACACTGCTTAGGGACACTCTTCTGTCATTTGCCTTTCTGGTGAATTACAGTACGTAAAACAAAGCTGTGGACTGAAGACCAGCTCAGTGGCCTTGTGGTTAGAGTGTCTGCCCTGAGACTGGAATGTTGTGAGTTCAAACCCCGGCCGAGTCATACCAAAGACTATAAAAATGGGACCCATCGCCTCCCTGCATCAACGGTTGGAATTGGGGGTTAAATCACCAAATGATTCCCGAGCGCGGCGCACACTGCTGCTTACTGCTCCCCTCACCTTCCAGGGGGTGAAGATAGGGGTGGGTCAAATGCAAAGGACAGATTTCACCACACCCAGTGTGTGTGACTTTTAACTTTTATTTGTGCAATGCAGCTCTTTTTTTTATAGTTGTCGAAAAATAATAATAAAAAAAACAAAAAAACAGTAAACATTGAAAAAATTTGAGCTGCTTACTGCTCCCCTCACCTTCCAGGGGGTGAAGATAGGGGTGGGTCAAATGCAAAGGACAGATTTCACCACACCCAGTGTGTGTGACTTTTAACTTTTATTTGTGCAATGCAGCTCTTTTTTTTATAGTTGTCGAAAAATAATAATAAAAAAAACAAAAAAACAGTAAACATTGAAAAAATTTGAGCAAAAAGGCTTAGGACCAGTGTAATGACGAAAAAATTAAATGTCGATATTAATAACGAATAAAAACACAAATACTTTTTATTAGCCTATTCCATTACTAATTACAAGATGATGTCACCACCACATTGAAAGAATGTTAGGAGCAATATTTATTTAATATATTTGAAGGCTACACGCCGCTGTTGTTGCTTTTTAATGTAAAATAGTTGTTTATTTTTTAGTTTTGTTTTTGTTATTTATGAGCATATTTATAAGCACAATATTGTTGGTTTTGAGGTACTGGGAGGCTACAGACCATGACTGTTCTTTTTTTTTTATGTATATTTGGCAGTTGCTACTGCAATTTAAATGTTGTGCAAAAACATATTGAAGCACAGTAATCTTAAATACTAATACAGTTTAGAACCATTTTTAATAAAGTAGTCAAAATAAAAGTACATGGGTTCAGTTTTTTTCAATTTCATTTTGGTATCGAATAAGTATTGAGAATCATGGATATTCACAGGAGAGGCCCCCGCCACCCCCAGAGGGACAAGCGGTAGAAAATGGATGGATGGATGGATATTGACAGGTATCGGTATTGCCTCCTGAAATTCTGCTATCATGACAATCTTAGTCCAAAGTATAATTTCTCTGTCGATGCCTCACCTTCGAACTCGCTCTACTTCTGGATCGGTTCTCAGCATCTTCTTCTTCTTCTCCTCCGCAGACCTACGGCCTACGTCTTCCTCATTGGCAAAGGCCTAAATGTGGACGAGATGTTTACTGTTTTATTGTTGTTTTTAAACAATCGTTGATAGACTCTCGTTACCCACCCCTCTGGTTATGCGGTAATATGCTGTAACAAACGACATCATCATCATCTTCAGGATAACAATGAGTGCGTAAGTGCTGAAAGCCCTAAACACCTCATCTTGCATCATTGACGCCGGCATGACTTCAAAAGTTTCAATAGCTACGATATAAAAGACGAAAATTAGTGCAAAACCTGCAGCTGGACATTCACACTGAAAAAGGGGATCAGCTTACCTGCAGTGGAGACAGTTGTAGTGAAACTGGACAAAACTGGTTAGGTTGCCTAAAACCACCCAACTACTACTTCTGGAGGAGGGACAACATTCTTGCTTAGACCCCTTCCTCTGATATGTGCTTTCAAAAGCAAAGATCATGCATGAAATGCTTTGTATGGGGAAGTTATTGTCCAGTTAAAACTTGCACTGAGATAGAATAAGATAAGACGGTAAATTAAGACTTGATCAGGAATGATTTCAATGCCAAAGAAGTTCAGTTCAGTTCAGTTTCAGTTTATTTCGAACATGCATACGATACAATGTAACGCATCACATATTTCCAGTTGTTTCATTACAGCACGTCCGAAAAGGAGTAGGAAGAAGCGGAGTTTATTTAATCCTACCCCTTTTCATACCGTAGCAATTTTATCCCATTTCCTTGTTCTCTGTAACAGAACAGTGAACACATAAATAGTATACCATAGTAAGTAAACAAATATTAAATACATAAATAATATTTATCTCAAAAGAGAAAAAAAAGGGTTCAAGATGTTCATTATAATTATTGTTCTGTGTACTTTGTGAACACTTGTAGTTTGAACAGTCTCATAAAGTTAAAGTTAAAAAGTTAAAGTACCAATGATTGTCACACACACACTAGGTGTGGCGAGATTATTCTCTGCATTTGACCCATCACCCTTGATCACCCCCTGGGAGGTGAGGGGAGCAGTGGGCAGCAGCGGTGGCCGCGCCCGGGAATCATTTTGGTGATTTAACCCCCAATTCCAACCCTTGATGCTGAGTGCCAAGCAGGGAGGTAATGGGTCCCATTTTTATAGTCTTTGGTATGACTCGGCCGGGGTTTGAACTCACAACCTACCGATCTCAGGGCGGACACTCTAACCACTAGGCCACTGAGTAGGTGAATCATATTGGTATTGGTATCAATTTGTATTATTCTAATTGATCTTTTTTGTAGTTGTTTGTAGTTGTTTCCCCATATTTCTACACATGAACTCAGATATGGTAACACTAGTGAGCAGTAGAGAATATGAAGTGGTTTTTGGTCTAGGTCATATGTTGCTTTATTCATTATTGACGTGTTTCTTCCTACTTTATGTTGTATACTTTTTACATGAGATTTCCAGTTCATTTTATTATCTAATATTACACTCCAAAATGTGTTTTCTTTTACCCTTTCTATATCTACTCCGTCTATTTGTATTTGTGTTTGACTTTCCCTTCTACTGTTACCAAAAAGCAATATTTTAGTTTTACTGAGATTCAGAAGGAAGTGTAGAGTCCCTCGATCAAAATGTTTGGATTAAAACTAAATTGAAATGTCTTATCTACAAACCCCATTTCCATATGAGTTGGGAAATTGTGTTAGGTGTAAATATAAACGGAATACAATGATTTGCAAATCATTTCCAACCCATATTCAGTTGAATATGCTACAAAGACAACATATTTGATGTTCAAACTGATAAACTTTTTTTTTTTTTTTTTGCAAATAATCATTAACTTTAGAATTTGATGCCAGCAACACGTGACAAAGAAGTTGGGAAAGGTGGCAATAAATACTGATAAAGTTGAGGAATGCTTGGAACATCCCACAGGTGAACAGGCAAACTGGGAACAGGTGGGTGCCATGATTCATTCACAAACAAGGATGGGGCGAGGGTCACCACTTTGTCAACAAATGCGTGAGCAAATTGTTGAACAGTTTAAGAAAAACCTTTCTCAACCAGCTATTGCAAGGAATTTAGGGATTTCACCATCTACGGTCCGTAATATCATCAAAGGGTTCAGAGAATCTGGAGAAATCACTGCACGTAAGCAGCTAAGCCTGTGACCTTCGATCCCTCAGGCTGTACTGCATCAACAAGCGACATCAGTGTGTAAAGGATATCACCACATGGGCTCAGGAACACTTCAGAAACCCACTGTCAGTAACTACAGTTGGTCGCTACATCTGTAAGTGCAAGTTAAAACTCTCCTATGCAAGGCGAAAACCGTTTATCAACAACACCCAGAAATGCCATCGGCTTTGCTGGGCCTGAGCTCATCTAAGATGGACTGATGCAAAGTGGAAAAGTGTTCTGTGGTCTGACGAGTCCACATTTCAAATTGTTTTTGGAAACTGTGGACGTCGGGTCCTCCGGACCAAAGAGGAAAAGAACCATCCGGATTGTTATCGGCGCAAAGTTGAAAAGCCAGCATCTGTGATGGTATGGGGGTGTATTAGTGCCCAAGACATGGGTAACTTACACATCTGTGAAGGCGCCATTAATGCTGAAAGGTACATACAGGTTTTGGAGCAACATATGTTGCCATCCAAGTAACGTTACCATGGACGCCCCTGCTTATTTCAGCAAGACAATGCCAAGCCACGTGTTACATCAACGTGGCTTCATAGTAAAAGAGTGCGGGTACTAGACCGGCCTGCCTGTAGTCCAGACCTGTCTCTCATTGAAAATGTGTGGCGCATTATGAAGCCTAAAATACCACAACGGAGACCCCCGGACTGTTGAACAACTTAAGCTGTACATCAAGCAAGAATGGGAAAGAATTCCACCTGAGAAGCTTAAAAAATGTGTCTCCTCAGTTCCCAAACGTTTACTGACTGTTGTTAAAAGGAAAGGCCATGTAACACAGTGGTGAACATGCCCTTTCCCAACTACTTTGGCATGTGTTGCAGCCATGAAATTCTAAGTTAATTATTGTTTGCAAAAAAAATAAATAAAGTTTATGAGTTTGAACATCAAAAATCTTGTCTTTGTAGTGCATTCAATTGAATATGGGTTGAAAAGGATTTGCAAATCATTGTATTCCGTTTATATTTACATCTAACACAATTTCCCAACTCATATGGAAACGGGGTTTGTATTTGGCCGGTTTGCTGATTTTTGGAGGCTATTTTTTTAAGCATATTCTACAAATTTGGAGGCCGAAATTACGCATTTTCAAGCTTAAGAACTCGTTACCTGTTGAATAGCTCAAATGATGAAAAAGAGAGGACCCAAAATGGAACCTTGAGGAGCACCACTAGTATAATTAATAAAGTTAAACAAATGACTATTGACTGCATGTGAAGTAAACCAGGTACTGCAACGCCCTGATTACATAAATCACATTAGGAATATAACAGCCAAAAAGGAGTGGATAAAGAGGGGTGCCTTGAGGAACGCCTCAGTTATGTAAATCACAAGTTTGGACCCCAAAATGTCAATGCAAGGATCTGCTAATGTTTTGACAGTGGTCCAAGTTCCTCTTCCTAAGGAACATTCCAGTGATTTTAGGAATATGCTACAAAAATGACCTCAGGGGACCGGTATGGAGTCATTGCCAGGCCCCCACCTTGCAAGTCAAATAGCAATTGTTGTGGCAATTTGGGTCCTGCAGGCAAAACAAACTTGCAAAGTGTCAGTAAAAACAATCCTCGTCAGATTGGACTTGTGCATTTAGCGTTAGCACTCTCCTCTTCATCTTCCCATCAAACCTCAAGTCGGCGCGTGCGTTTCCCCGACGACGGCTAGACCTGAATCATAATCACTTCGGTCTCAAACTCCTGTCATTTCTCTTTTCATCAAAACCGTGTCATGTCGTCATGTTTGGGGCGCCAGGTGCTTGAAACACCGCGCGCTTGAACAAAGAGCCGTGCCTTGCCAGCGTGGGGCGCTTTGCAACGCGCCTGCAAAACACCTGCCAGCCTCGTCGCGCTGTCACACGCCAGCGAGTCTTGTCGGGACAGGAGTCGCTGACTGTTCTTGGGACTGTTGTGCACGAGCATTAGCTGCCAAACACAAACAGAATGTTGCTCGTTTGCCTACATGGCCTAAGGCAATGTTTCCATGGTTTTGACACGCTGATACATGTAGACGCATGACACTAATTGCAGGTGATGCGCAAGCCATCAGTTTTCCCCTCTGCTCTTTGCTTTGAACAAAGGAGGCTGCTCACTGCTGCGTTTGTGCATTAAAGTCCTTCTTACTGGCATTGCACAGTGTACACAAGCACAGCCCATTCAACACACTTACATAAACTACTAGGACTGCACAAAAAGAAAACTACTGTATAGATTCCTGCTTATTAGCGGTTCAGCATTTTATCACCACTTTAAATTGCCTTTTTTTTTCATAACTTCGGTAGAAAGTGGTTTGATGGCGCTATCTGCTGGGACAAAACGAAGAGTGCTGCAGCAGAAGGCGCTTCCTCCCAAGCCAACTCATGCAAAAATGTTCCAGCAGGAAGAAGCTTTGACAGGACGTCTTGTGTAACTGCACGTTTTGGACTGAATGCATGTGATTGTTTCTTTATGTGTGAAACTGAATTTAAAATGTTTGCTGACATTGGGCATTTTAAGGGCCTACTGAAACCCACTACTACCGACCACGCAGTCTGATAGTTTATATATCAATGATGAAATCTTAACATTGCAACACATGCCAATACGGCCGGGTTAGCTTACTAAAGTGCAATTTTAAATTTCGCACGAAATATCCTGCTGAAAACGTCTCAGTATGATGACGTCAGCGCGTGACGTCACGGATTGTGGAGGACATTTTGGGACAGCATGGTGGCCAGCTATTAAGTCGTCTGTTTTCATCGCAAAATTCCACAGTATTCTGGACATCTGTGTTGGTGAATCTTTTGCAATTTGTTCAATGAACAATGGAGACAGCAAAGAAGAAAGCTGTAGGTGGGAAGCGGTGTATTGCGGCCGACTGCAGCAACACAAACACAGCCGGTGTTTCATTGTTTACATTCCCGAAAGATGACAGTCAACCTTTACCATTGGCCTGTGGAGAACTGGGACAACAGAAACTCTTACCGGAAGGACATTGAGTTGGATACGCAGACACGGTACCGTGAGTACGCATGCAGCTGCGGCTTCCAAACATTTGATCGCTTGCCCGTACGTGCGTGCCGCTATGTGCATGTCACGTACGTAAATTTGGGGACTTTGGGGAAATATATGTGCTGTATGAACTTTGGGGAGGTAAACGGTACTTTGGGCTGTGGGATTGAGTGTGTTGTGCAGGTGTTTGAGTTGTATTGGCGGGGAGGGGGGAGGTGTTTGTTATGCGGTATTAATTTGTGGCATATTAAATATAAGCCTGGTTGTGTTGTGGCTAATAGAGTATATATATGTCTTGTGTTTATTTACTGTTTTAGTCATTCCCAGCTGAATATCAGGTCCCACCCGCCTCTCACAGCATTTTCCTATCTGAATCGCTCCCACTGCCCTCTAGTCCTTCACTCTCACTTTCCTCATCCACGAATCTTTCATCCTCGCTCAAATTAATGGGGAAATCGTCGCTTTCTCGGTCCGAATCGCTCTCGCTGCTGGTGGCCATGATTGTAAACAATGTGCAGATGTGAGGAGCTCCACAACCTGTGACGTCACGCTACTCGTCTGCTACTTCCGGTACAGGCAAGGCTTTTTTATCAGCGACCAAAAGTTGCGAACTTTATCGTCGATGTTCTCTACTAAATCCTTTCAGCAAAAATATGGCAATATCGCGAAATGATCAAGTATGACACATAGAATGGAACTGCTAAAAATAAGAAAATCGCATTTCAGTAGGCCTTTAAGGGCTTTTTATGCCTGTGCCCGTTATTTTATTCATTTACTATTATTATTTGCAAGAATCCACTGTCGTTACAAGCACATGGCAGAAGAATACAGATAAAAGAATACAGATTAAAAAAAGTACACACCACTGCAAAAGCAGCCATACTCGAAACAAGCCCAAATGATCTCAAACTTTTTTTCCGAAGCAAAATAAAGATAAAATCTGCTAAAGAGGTAAGCAAAATGTTCTTGGTTCCAATTTTAAAAACCAGAATACTTTTCTCGTGACTTTAGGAATATAATAAATTCTAAAATAATAAATCAGGTTTAAGTTTAAGAAAAAAGTCCTTATTAAAAAGTTAAAGTTAAAGTACCAATGATTGTCACACACACACGAGGTGTGGCGAAATGATTCTCTGCATTTGACCCATCACCCTTGATCACCCCTTGGGAGGTGAGGGGAGCAGTGAGCAGCAGCGGTGGCTGCGCCCGGGAATAATTTTTTGGTGATTCAACCCCCAATTCCAACCCTTGATGCTGAGTGCCAAGCAGGGAGGTAATGGGTCCCATTTTTATAGTCTTTGCTATGACTCGGCCGGGGTTTGAACTCACAACCTACCGATCTCAGGGCGGACACTCTAACCACTTGGCCACTGAGTAGGTAAGATTAAGCCACATTTTCTTAAAGGTGCCATATGTAATAATTTCATGTCAAGTCATCATTAAATGGCCCTGATATGTCAAAAAGCATTAATAAATCATGTTCTTTTGGAATACCTTTATATAGATTTACAGCCCCGAAATAGTGTTAGTGTTTTAATTTCGATGCCCCACCCTCCACCATTTGACCAATTTAAAAGTCAGTGAGTGTGTCACATCCAAGTTGCCAGTTACGCACCGCCCTCTTCGTCGAGATCCTGCCACTGGTAAAGTTACTAAACATGTCAGACCTTAGAAAATCTAAAAGGCGTTGTTAGGATTCTCAACTTATTCATGACAAAGCCAGGAACAAAACAAGGATTTGTATCGGGGATGTCTTTGAAAGATGGAGACGATTGAAGGCGGAGAAGATTTTTTCATCTGACGCCAAACTTGCTAATTTCCTCCTTGATAGGTAAGTAAGGCATTTACGTATTCTTATGACTTGCAATAAATGGAAATGGACATTTCGTATGTAAATTATATTGCTCAATACAGTCTATGACCTTGTCTAACAAAGCTAGTATGTTCTTACAACGAATGCTTAGGAGCGAAGCACCGGATTCGGCTGCGTATCTGGCAACCTCAGTCATGGAGAGTGGGAGGGGACTACAGAATTTTGACCGTGATTGCAGTACCATTTCTGGCCACATTACTACATATGGCACCTTTAACTATTAGCCTCCTAAATTAAGATCAAATGTACTTTTTTGAGGCTAGATTTAAACAAAATCTTATTACATTTTCTAAATTGTGTATTCTTCTTCATTGATAAGAAATATGTGCTCGCACAATTATAATTTGTTCTCATATTATGCTTGTTTTAAGCATAAGTACAATTAGTCCTATGTACACTATGTAAAGAGGAGAGATCAATCTAAAAAAATAGACATCTGCAGCCCGTCATTTTGATACAATTTATAGTCTCCATTAACCTAACTTGCATACCTTACAAAAAATGCTGAAGACTTTCGGAGCGGTGATGTGTAGACGGTATTTTCACCAACTTTGCTGATTGTAAATACAATTAGATACGGTTTGATGGATACAATGAAACACAATTAAGTATATAAAGTCAATTTGTTTTTCCACTCTGCTGGCACTTTAAGACACATTTGTTGTTGAGGAATTAATTAAAATTAAACATTTCTGGCAGAAAATATCCTTTTAAAAATTAGGCGAGCTATGCTTTCTGTGTAAGTATATTTTCTTTTCTGTGTAAAATTGCAAGATAAAACTTTTTTTAGAAAAAAAAAAAAACAAGAAAGAGTTGCTAAAAATTGGACTTTAGTTTTTGCAGCGCACTAGTTGCATGTCATTAAACTGACAAAAAGGATGACATCACTTTTTTGTTTTTCCTTGTTCGACATCTTTTATAATCGAGGCATTCAAAATGTACATGAAAATACATAATGTGGGATTTACAATATTACTAATGATTAATAAAACACTGAATATTGAAAATATATTAACGTTGCTCCTCTCTGTAATGGGATAAGAAACAGAAGTTTAAATTTTGTAGCTGATCTGGATAATTTCCACCTTATATTCATGTTTCTCTGTGTTTGTTTGCTCGCGGCCCCACAGTAAAAAAGATGGATGACTGACCAGAGTGTTCACTTTCAGTCCGCTGTAGATAGCTCAAAAAGGTATGGGCAGATTTTTATCAAACTTTCAGGAAATGTCCGAAATGGGATAAAGATCAGCATCATTCCTACTACGTTACCTTACATTATGAGCGTGTGTGGGAATACTAACGACCACGCCTTCACCTGCACAGACAAAAAAAGGGGATGATAAACAAGAGGCTTCACTTCATTTCTTTCATTCCGCTATAAATAACTCAGAGAATTATGGGCGGATTTTCATCTAACTTTCAGGAAATGCCCGAAATGGGATAAGGAACACCAATATACATTTTGGAGATGATCTGCATCACTGTATGGATTCCTTCAAGTGGAGGTTCCTTGTGTTGATTTAAAGGGGTACTGAACTTTTTTTTTTAATTTTGCCTATCATCCACAATCATTATGAGAGACATGACGATGGATGTTAATTTGTTTCTTTCTTTCTTTGCATTAAAAATATTAAATAAATGCGATCAAAAGTCTGCTTACAATGGAGCCTATAAGAGCCGCTCTATACTGCCTAAAGTCCTTAAAAAACATCCAAACACCTCCATAAATATTGTATATACACGCTGTAAGTATATATATAATGTAGTAATGGGCACATTTATAATAACATTTAACATGTATGTATTTCACTCGTTTTATTTATACGCGGAGCATTAATTTAAAAAACGCATCACAACGTTTGACTTTTTGACTGCATGTAATGTTCATATATTCCCATTTAGGTGAAGAATGACCATACTCCTCACGAAGAAAAGGGGGGGTGGACCAAGTGTCTTTTTGTGTCGTTTTTGCCAGTTTCGGGTCATCGATGGCTGTTAAAATGTACCAATTTGTCGGAATACCTACTCAAACGTCTTCTGTCCAGGTGAGATGCATGATTTATGATATACACCAGGGGTCGGGAACCTTTTTGGCTGAGAGAGCCATGAAAGCCAAATATTTTAAAATGTATTTCCGTGAGAGCCATATAATATTTTTTAACACTGAATACAACTAGATGCGTGCATTTTTAAGTAAGACCAACATTTTTTGAGAAGAATAAGTCTCTTGTTCTTTTTAATAACATTGTTATTCTGAAGCTAACCAATAATAAATAAAATACTTCTTACCATTAATGCGACTTCTTGAACAGGTGCGGTAGAAAACGGATGGATGGATTAAAATGCATGAGAATGTTTTATATTTTGAACATAATTTTTAACACTGTGATTACCAGCTGAATTATTCATTACTTATCGTGTTAAGCAATGTCAGCTAAGATTTATCTGAGAGCCAGATGCAGTCATCAAAAGAGCCACATCTGGCTCTAGAGCCAAAGGTTCCCTACCCCTGATATACACTAAACTTACAAGGAGCGAGGAAGCAAGGAAACACCTCGCCAGATCGTGTCAAAATTATACACAGGCTCGTGATCACAGCGCTGCTATAAATGGTCTGTCTGCGTTAGCGCTTATAATAACAATATCACTAATACTTGTTTAATATTCAAGTCACAAAATTTAAATGGAGTATTGTTGCCGCTTTTTGAATGTTTTTTTAATTGGGCTTTGTAGGCGGAATAGAGGACCTCCCATTGGCTCCGCTGTAAGCAGACTTTTTAGTTTGAATGCTTACAAAAAAATTCCATCTGTCTTTCATGATTGTGAATGATAGGCAAATTTCCAAAAAAAGTGCAGTTCCCCCTTTAAGCAGGCACTTTTCAATATAAAGAAGGACACGGTGGAACACAACATGTACAGATGATCGACCTAAGCGGGTTCCACTGTGCCGATAAAACAATGACTAAAGCAAACAAGCGTTTTCCGCCAAGTATTCTTGTTTCTTCCACTGATCAATGAGTCGCCCATCACAACAGTTGGCAGCGAAATATTCTTGCTGTATTTCTTTTTGTTTTAGCTTCAAACGGCTCCCATGGATTTTAAATCTCAGCTGCCAAGACTTTGTGTAGCAGATTCCCCAAGAAAACTAACGTCCTGTGATTTCCCACAAGGAGTGGTAATGGCTAAAAGCTGCATTGATTCCTTGCCAGCCCTGCCAGTAATTGGGATGCTAGCTGCACTGCGTTCCCATTGATTTCTTACGGTCGCCAGGTTATGCCGCCGGTGTAGGACAACAATGACTAAATAACAGCCGGGCCAATGATCTTAATACCAGAAGCCAAGCAAAGCTATTGATTTCATTACAGAATGCCTCCTAGGTTCTAGGCACATACATTTTTTTATTGATTACAACCGGTGTCCACATTATTTTCAGAACTGTCAGATGTAGCCGCCAATCAATGAAAGCGGAATTCTGCAACTGCATAGGTACATGGGCGTTGGGGGAGGGCGACGGTGGGGTTGGGGGGCAGTAAATTTAGCAGCATATAATCAGGATTTGGAAGGTGACCCTCCCTGATCGAATTGATAAGTGTGGGCGTTTTCACTGCAACCTGTGGGTTAAACCATAAATATTGTGTGATTAACTTGTCCAATTGGGTTTCATTTGACCCCGTTCACACACTGCTGGCCCAAGGGCAGCCAGAAAATAAGAAATCAGATTAGCAGCCAAACAGGAAGGCTCAGATAAGACTGTACTGATGATAGGCTGGCAACATCAAAATAGAGGAATCATATCTAACTGGATTGGCGGACAGCTTAATAATGGCTAATGATGTCAAGAAGATTGCTTGATACAATATTTGTGCAAACTGTGTGATTCATACAATCAGTCAAATGTAATTACTTGTTTGAATATGAAATAAGACTTTCTCTTAAAAGTCAAGAAGGTTTGAACTAACTGTAGTTAATAATCTCACATGTTGTACAACACATTTTTTTCACCTGCAGATTTTGTCTAAAATATTAACATTTTAGTATGAACCACAACTAATTCACTTCCCAAAAAACTAAGGCTATATTATGGTTCCTTTTTCAGAGCATAAATAAATCAAACCATTGACAGTTTGGTGTAATGGTGTGATAGTCTCGGCTGAACTTACTTATGGATGATTAGTAGCATAAAACCCTGATCAAAACACTCCTAGATGCAACCATAGAAAACGAGCCCTTAGAATGGAAAAAAGGTAGAGTCATAAAAAACAATGCAATGCACGGGCACTTAAAAAGGAAACAGGTGCCATTATCCAAGATGGTGGAAGAAATAAAATGGCTCTTTGAGTAATTCACTTTTGTATCTCCTACTGAACAACATGCATTTAAAGTTTCTCCATTCAAGGATAATGTTGGTTTATTTAAAAAAAAATTAAAGTAAATGTTGTTGTACTGCTACACTAATAACAGTTCAATCAAAAAAATAATGGATAGATTACTCGATTCAAGAAACAATCATTTGGTGCAGGCCCTACAAAATATATATTCCTTTGTTTATTGTAATGTAACTTCACTTTAAACACAAACCAACATACATTAATGACCCTAAAATTAACAATATACAAAACAAAAAAAGAAAGGAAAAATTAGCTGATATTGAATTTAAACAAAATATTCCTTGCTTCATGTTTAACTCACCTAATACGCAACGATTATATGACCAAAGCGTCAAAACTTTTATGAGTGTTTCATTTGTCGATTAATGATTAATTATTTTTTATCAAACAGTAAATATTTGGGGGGGTTTAATTGTGATAATCAACAAAGTCTGTGGTGGCAGAAATCCACAAAATTACTGTAGGCGTACCACAGGGTTCTGTTTTAGGACCACTTGAACTCAAAGTCACTTCTGTTTTCTTGCACACTATCTGTAATCTGTTGGCTGGAGTCTCACTCACTCTTCAAGCAGTCAATGGTAGGTACAGGCTGTGTGTGTAGTTCCTGTCCTACCACTACAAGTTAAAGTTAAAGTACCACTGATAGTCACACACACACTAGGTGTGGTGAAATTACTCTTCTGCATTTGACCCATCCCCTTGTTCCACCCCTGGGAGTTGAGGGGAGCATTGAGCAGCAGCGGTGGCCGCGCTCAGGAATTATTTTGGTGTTTTAAACCCCAATTCCAACCCTTGATGCTGAGTGCCAAGCAGGGAGGTAATGGGTCCCATGTTTATAGTCTCTGGTATTACTTATCGAAAGCATTTATTTGGGTATAAATGTAACAGGTTACATTACCAACATCTTTGACAACCAAAGTATGAACTTAACAATCCACATTTTGTATACTATCATTAAAAAGCAACGTAAGTACATAGTATACAAATACGGAAGTGTTGACACACGGCATATAGCTACGCCCCCTCTGAAGTCAGGGAATTCAAAGAATTACTATTGCAACATCCAGTGGACACATTTGGAACAGCCGTTTGTGTTATTGAAAAAGGTCAGCTTTTTATTTTTATACTTTGCAAACTCATCTTGCGGGCCGGATAAAACATGTTTGCGGGCCTGATGCAGCCCACGGGCCATATGTTTGACACAGACTGTAGCACTATTTTTTTTTTAACACTTAAAAATATTTTCTGTCATTCATGATTGACAGCGGCGTCATTAACGAGTGCTGTAACACACACGCAGTGAGTGAGTGTACCCATAATGACTTTACCCGTTGGTGGTAAGCTGCCCCAGTGCTCGCGGTACTAAACCGACACAACTTTCCCCTCCAAATGTATCTTAATGAAGAAGCTCATTAAGGATCAGCAGTTGCACTCCGCTCTTAATGAGAGTCACACAGCTGCTCATTAGGCGCCGGGCCTTCAGGCTTTGTCTTTTTACTCACTACTGAATGTGGCCCAGAACCCTCATTATGTTCACCTTTTTAGCAAGCCATTGTTGAGGTGGGTGATCAAACTAGTTAGCACATCTGGCAGCATATAAAAGCCCTGTCACTGGCTGTTAAAGGCTGTCGGAACATACAGAACAGTCGTAAAAGCCGCGAGGTCTGGACATGAATTGAGAACTCGAAAGTTAAGACAACGTTGCCAATTAAATACCCAACCAGCGGACAGTATGGCTCTTATTGAACACAGATGGGTGGTCCTTTGTCTTTCAGCTTAAAGTATGTGCTGAATTCTGGGAAAAGAGGCTGGCACTAGGGGTGGCCAGATCAATCACTGACAGTATCAATACCAAAGAATCAGTATCTGATTGACACTCGCAGGATATAGTCAGGTCGAAATTGTTTAGTTCCGAAATATCCTTGTGTTGGTGTTTGAACTACAAATGGGATATTTTGACCGCAACTGCAAAAAGACTTGTAGCTGTTAAAAAAGGGACTGTTTGCGCTAACTTTCAAAAGTGTTGTAAGTAGAGATGTCCGATAATGGCTTTTTTGCCGATATCCGATACTCCGATATTGTCCAACTCTTAATTACCGATTCCGATATCAACCAATAGCAATATATACAGTCGTGGAATTAACA
Source organism: Nerophis lumbriciformis (assembly GCF_033978685.3). Classification (NCBI taxonomy): domain Eukaryota; kingdom Metazoa; phylum Chordata; class Actinopteri; order Syngnathiformes; family Syngnathidae; genus Nerophis; species Nerophis lumbriciformis. The sequence continues at coordinate 35,294,689 of NC_084552.2, forward strand.
CATTATTATGCCTAATTCTGTTGTGATGCCCCGCTGGATGCATTAAACAATGTAACAAGGTTTTCCAAAATAAATCAACTCAAGTTATGGAAAAAAGTGCCAACATGGCACTGCCATATTTATTATTGAAGTCACAAAGTGCATTATTTGTTTTAACATGCCTCAAAACAGCAGCTTGGAATTTGGGACATGCTCTCCCTGAGATAATCCTGATACCTACTACAACTATAGGAAATACTATACTTAGACTTTCACAAAGTGCGTTATTTTTTTAAACATGCCTCAAAACAACAGCTACAAAAACAATGAAGGCACACAGCTTCAGTCCAGAGTATACTAGAGTAATAAAGTAAACAATAACATAGTCCTCATTTAGTGCAAGACTGTGTGGTACTACTTTTTTTCGGTGTTTGCTTTTCATCCATCTTCCGCTTGTATTCATCGTGTATCTACTTATGATTCTTGAAGAGGTGGGAGATCAAATTGCTCGAATTAAAGGAAGACGTCTTGGTTCCTCCTCGCATAACCAACTTTTTGCAGTCATTGCAAATTGCCAGTTTTTTATCCGTCAGAGACACTTTAAAATAATCCCAAACCATAGACATGGTGTCGTTAGTCAGTCACCGAGCGAGCTTGCTTGTTAGCCACGGCTACAGCACCGGCAACAACACACTCTTGGTGTTGTTATGCTCCGCTCGTGGCGGTTTGATGAGGTCATCAAGCGTCACCAGTAAACCTCTCATGCTGCAGTCGTGCTGCAACTCCTGTGTTGTGTGTGGGAGAGGGGAGAGGGGAGAGGCTGCTGACTGGGAGACGCAACTGCTCTGTACTTACCGCTCCGTACAGCGGCGTTTTAAAAAGTCATTAATTTTACTTTTTGAAACCGATACCGATATTTTCCAATATTACATTTTAAAGCATTTATCGGACATCTCTAGTTGTAAGTATTATATCCCGCCCTCTTATAGCTTTAAGCACATAAACTTAGCCCCACGTACCAGCTGAATTTGAAAAAAACCAACTAATTGCGAATTTTCCCTCCGAAATTGCGATTCGATTTGCGATTTTTATATTTTATACATACAAATGCATGAAACTGCAAAAAATAATGACTGAAGGAAAACATGTTACTTACAGACTGTCAATCAACATAGTCTTGTCTCAAGTCACCACACATTAGAACAATATGCATTCATTTACTTTTAAAAAACGATTTGGCTTTATGCAGAAGGACTCAGAGCTTTTGTCTACATCATGGTCTTAAACTGAAGAAATAACCGATAAAAACTATACAGTGTTTATAATGTAATTTACTTATAATATAAAATAATAATCCATCCATCCATCCATTTTCTACCGCTTGTAATAATAATAATAATGCAAGTAATCATTTAAAAGGATATACACTTTGATGTCTCATTGTACTGTAATTGGAATGTAAATACCTTTGTTATCCTAAATAAATAAACAAACAAAAACATTTACTCATTTCTGTAAGCAAACTTTAAGTAACCTATGACACAGTTTGTTGACATTGTTTTCATCCATTTGTGCTTATTTTATATAGATTATTATTCATCACATAATATTTTACACTCTTTTCTATCAGAGCTACTGCCGTAATTTTGTCGCATGTCCTGACTGCAGTGACAATGAAATTAGTGTTTTACAAAAGTAGTTAGTTGCTGTGGTACAAAAAAATCCAGGTTAATATTGCCATGCTTTTATTTTGAAGCGTACTTTGCACTGAACAGGGAGTCGCAGTGGGCATCTTTTGATGCTTTGTAACATGACAGTATTGTCGTTTCCCACTGGTTTGTGATAATGATGAAAACACGTCAATATATAGGCTATGTTCACACTGCAGGATCGGATGTCCGATTCAGATTTTTTGGACAAATTAGATTTGTTTATTGGCCATTTACATTACAAAAAAAATGCAATTTCTAGTGTGAATGCAATGTGACCCATATTAAGACACGACTGCAGTGTTTACGGAAGTAAGAATGGCTTCAAATTTAGTCAGCCTCAGTACTGGCGCAATTGTGACAATATCAAGGATTTTGTGCAATCAAAGTTAGCATTTTCTTAACCGAATTATTGCAAGGGGAAAATTAAGAAGGAAGAGGACAAGTATTTTGGCTTTCGCAGTTTTACAGGATAATTTACTTCGATGTCTGTTTGAAGAGCGTGTCTGCGGCGAGCAGTCGGAGAGAAAAGTGGTGGAACTTTCAGCTGTCACGCAAAACGTATCATTTTCACCTCTATACTGCTCGGCTGTCAACTACATATTTTTAAATCGTCTATTTTGGCAAATAATTATGACGCTTTACGCTTTTTGAAGACGTTCTGGTCGGATTAGCGCACATTGAAGACACATTGCATACAGTCGTGGTCAAAAGTTTACATACACTTGTAAAGAACATAATGTCATGGCTGTCTTGAGTTTCCAATAATATCTACAACTCTTATATTTTTGTGATAGAGTGATTGGAGCACATACTTGTTGGTCATGAAGTTTGGTTCTTTTATGAATTTATTATGGGTCTACTGAAAATGTGACCACATCTGCTGGGTCAAAAGTATACATACAGCAATGTTAATATTTGGTTACATGTCTCTTGGCAAGTTTCACTGCCATAAGACGCTTTTGGTAACCATCCACAAGCTTCTGGCAAGCTTCTGGTTGAATTTTTGACCACTTCTCTTGACAAAATTGGTGCAGTTCAGCTAAATGTGTTGGTTTTCTGACATGGACTTGTTTCTTCAGCATTGTCCCCACATTTTAAGTCAGGACTTTGGGAAGGCCATTCTGAAACCTTAATTCTAGCCTGATTTAGCCATTCCTTTACTACTTTTGACGTGGGTTTGGGGTCACTGTCCTGTTGGAACACCCAACTGTGCCCAAGACCCAACCTGATGATTTTAGGTTGTCCTGAAGAATTTGGAGGTAATCCTTCTTTTTCATTGTCCCATTTACTCTCTTTAAAGCACATGTTGAAGAATGCTGCACACTTGAAGTGTTATTGATAGTTATTATTGTTACAGATTATTACAGTTACAGATCATCTCGTCTGAAAGACAAAAAGAGTTCAAGGCGAAAAACAGACTACTGTCGTTAGCATATATTGCGGAAAGAATGTCACACTGATGGTTTGGGGTGTCGCCAAGCTCCTTTCCTCACCTAAGTCAGTCTAAAAGCAATGCACTCTGGGTGATCCAGGATATCGCACAGCAGGAGGGGCAGCAGTGCCTCATTATGGCGCTATTTTAACAAAGCAGTTTCTCTCCCCTCTGCAGAGTTGCATGGAACCACCGTTCGATATCCCATGCCTTTCCTTTCAGGCCTCACAAAGGGATATAAATCTTTCCGGGCAGGATAATTACCGAGATAATTTTATCCGTAACGATACTTGTCATTCAGGGGTGATGATGAAATTAAACACACACAAAAAAATACTTCTCTGCTGTGAAGTGTCCAGCTCAGATTTATCCCCAGATTTATGCAGGGCAGAAGGAAAAAGTAAGTCTGAGAAACTTTTATGTGTATAATGGGCTAGCTCTATAATCCCTGCAGTGTGAGCAGAGTGTATTTCTCACCTGGCCTCAAGTCAAACTTGGTAATAAAGGCTGCAAGTCAATAACTGATCAGGATTAATGCTGTTATAGAATGACGCAACGTCTTGTTTTCAGCTTACAAGTTGGCCAGAGCCTGTTATTTTGCAAATATTATTCATTACCCCCAATCAAAAAAATCCAAGGGTCATTTTTGACACCATAAACTACATTACTGGTGTACAACCACCAGTTCCATCTGTGTCTTCTGATAAGGACTGTGGTAATTTGTTGATGTTTTTTGTAAACAAGTTGCCAGTTTCAAGGCCAATAATATACCACTGTCCATCTTTTCCCTTCCTACTCCTCACCATCAACAGCATTTTTTGGATAATTTCTCACCTGTTTCCTTCACAAGACTTAGCAGATCTTGTGCGTACAATGACCATCTCTTCTAGTCCATGAAACATTCTGCCCACAACTTTGCTAATGGTGGACTATTGGTCCACCCCTGCTCTCCTTAATCAATTGCTCACTGGTTTCCAATTGTGTTCCATCCCACTCCAAGCAGGCAGTTGTTCAGCCTCTTCTTAAAATGCCAAACTTTGACCCTTCTGTTCTTAGCAACTATCTCCAAGCTGCACTTTCTCCCCAAAACTTTAGAAAAGTTTGTGGCAAACCAATTCGTCTTAGCTTCAAACCAACACAATATCTTAGATACATTTCAGTCCGGTCATTGTCAGTTACATTCCGCAGAATCAGCTGTTCTTTGGGTGTCCAATGATATAATCATTGCCTCAGATGCTGGTAGATGTACAACACTGGTTCTGTTCGATCTGAGCGCAGCCTTTGACACTGTTGATCACCAAATCCTTGTAAACCGGCTGAGGGACTGGGTAGGCTTTTCAGGGACATCCCTCCAGTGGTTTAAATCATATTTGGCAAAGAGATCTCTCTCTGTGGCTGTTGGCCCCTCATAAGTCATGGCATGTCCCCCTTTTGTGCGGCGTGCCCCAGGTTTCAGTGTTAGAGCCTATCTTTTTTTACCGTATTCATGCTTCCACTCAGGGATGTCACTACGAATCTCATGCCACATTTATACGGATGATCTTCAGTTATATTTTTAATGAACGGTGCAAGGCATGCTTGGCAGGGGCTCCTTGGAAATTTGACCTTTTTTTATGTTTTGTTGGTGCTTTTGCTAGCTCCAGCCATCAACTGTATCATGCTTTTTACTAACCTGTCGTATTTGGCTTCTTCTTTGTGGATTGCGCCTGTGAATTCCGCTGTGTTTGGCCGGGGTTGTCGACTCTGCCCTTTTTAGGAGCATGGATCAGAGGATGGAGGAAATGCGAGCCAACATCCTTGGCAATCTTGGGTCTGTTGTCAGAGGAGAGACAGCAGTGTTATGTAGTCATTCGAGAGCATTCTCTCGTCTCATGGCAGGGCCATCGGTAGCATGGAGCTCGCTGCTAGTGCGAACTCTGCGCTAGCGTCAGCAAGCTGACTGCCACCGTGGATCTCTCTAGAGAATGCGATGATCTGGAGGGCCGTGGGGGCCCCTGTCCGACTGAGTTCGCCGCTCAATTCTTGCAGGAGGTGCTGAGACTTGACGACGAGCCCACGTTAGACCGTAATCACCGGACCCTGTGCGCGAGGCCTAAATATGGCAAACCTCCTCGACCGCTCGTTGTACAAGAGAATAGGATTCTACGATGGGCGGGTAAGGCCTGTCCGCTATCCTGTATGGGCAAGAGAATGTTTATTTTTCCTGACTTCACTCGGAAACGAGCCGCCTTTATTGCGGTTAAGAGAAGGCTGCATTCATGTTCCAACGTGAGGTTTGGTCTTTTATATATTTTTGCCATCACCATTCCACGCGGCAGGGTTGCCCCCAAAACCCATTGGTTTTTGCTCTTGCCATTGAGCCTCTGTCGATGGCGCTTCATACCAAACCGCTTGTTACGGGAATCGTCGGGAAGATTAGCACTACAAGATTTTAGGTTTTACTACTGGGCCACTAATACTAACAATTCTTAAATATTGACTGCAATATGAAGCATAAATTATTAATACTTTGTCTTTTGTAATTGGCAAAAGGATTGAACCAAATCCTTTAAGTGGACTATTTGGGGTCGCCCCTCTGTCATCTTCTCTCAGCAAATCCAAAAAGAATATGGTGGCACTCACTATTTTGTTAGCTAGAAGACTTATTGTGCTTAACTAGAAGGCTGCAGTGCCTCCCTGCCACACCCCTTGGAGCAGAGATATTCTTTATTTCCTTAAATTAGAGAAGATTAGGCTGACATTGAATGGTTGTAAAGGAGACTGATCTCCAGTTTGGCCCCAATTGATACGTGGTTGAATTTCGGATAATTGATGAGCCTTGTGTTTGCTTTTGTGTATAGCTGCACCATATTGGGGCCATTTAGAAGTGCAGTTGTCTGTGGCTTTACATAAATATTTTCCTGTGCTTATTTGACTGATACGTATGTTTGATACATATAACATACTTACTTGACTGATAATTGTATACATATACATACATATACATATATATACATTCCACACATATATATATTTTTATTTTTTTTAATATACATATATATGCATATATATACATACATATATATATATATATATATATATATATATACATACATATATATATATATATATATATATATATATATGTATACATACATATACATATATACATACATATACCTATATATATATATATATGTGTGTGTATATAAATATATATATACATACATATGCATATATACATACATATACATATATACACATATATACATACATATACCTATATATATATACACATATATATATATGTATATATAGACATGCATATACATATATGTATATATAGACATGCATATACATATATGTATATATAGACATGCATATACATATATATATAGACATACATATACACACACACACATTATATATATATATATATATATATATATATATATATATGTATATAAACATTCTTTTTTTGGGGGGGTGAGGAAAAAGAACATTTAGTTTGTTTTGTATTTCTGTTAACTATGTGTCAAAAAAATATCAATAAAAACAAAAAGACTGGATGACTAGTAATGCTCTGAAGCTGAATGTTGCCAAAAAAGTGGTGTTGATTTTTGCCCCTTGCACTGCAACTTAAAAAACAGTCAGCTGCTGAGGTCCCCTTGGTGTAAATGTGCACCCCAGTCTGAGAACTCTTGAGGTAACATTTAACCACACCATGCTTTGTGATGAGCTACTGCTTTTTCCACTTCAGAAACACTTCCATAGTATCTCATTCTGAACTACAAATGCTCATTCATGCTCTTGTATCCTCACGTCTCGACTATTGCAATTCACTCTTTACCAGTCTCAACAAAACATTTATAGATCGCCTGCGAGTAGTTCAGAATACTGCAGCGAGGTTCATTTCAAGATGTGTTGAATTCGGTCACATTGCTGCCGTTTTAGCGTCCTTGCACTGGCTACAGTACAAAATTGTATCTATTACTTACAGGGTAGTCAATGGTCAAGTACCTGCTTACTTGGTAGATCTGCTGTCTTTTCCGTGTCCCGTTGGGTCACTGTGGTCTGCTGAATGCCTTCTGCTTTTTGCACCACATACAAAATTAAAGAGTAAAGGGGCTAGGAATAAGTTGGCCGTAAATGCATATGAAGCGCCCAGTCATTCATTATTTGACATTTTACATGCCGTCCACGGATCGTTGAGCTTAGGGAAGAGTGTGGACAGTAGTTGCTGTTGTCATTTCGATTAATGCCTTTTAATGCCGATCACAAACACAGATCCCCTCTGGCTGACACCGCATTTATTTGCAGTCCCCCGGCTGACAAGCGGCTAGCAGCTCATCATGTGTCTCTGTACACAATGGGGAACCGCTCCCCTAAGTTAATAATAATCACCTCCAGTACAGCAAATAAGCTACAATTCTGTGTATCTTATGTATCATTATCACCTACTATTATCACTGGAGAACGAAGCTAAACATTTTACACACCGAGACCAAGCCAGGAGCAGACATACTAATAGCTAAGCTGGCTTGAAAAAACACCAAGAAACAAGTGCTTAGTAAACTGTTAGAAAGTAAGCAGCTATTAAAAGGAAATGATAAAGTACATTAATAAGAGTGTAGAGAAAGGATAATAAAACAACTGAGTGATTACGTCCTTTTTTTTTCCTGGGAGACAAATACACATATATACTCACATACTAGAGATGCGCGGTTTGCGGACACAACCGCGGAGTCCGCGGATTATCCGCGGATCGGGCGGATGAAATTAAAAAAAATAAGATTTTATCCGCTCGCGGGTCGGGTCGGGCGGATTAATTCGATTTTTTTTTTTTTTTTTTTTTTTTTTTTTTTTGCGGGTGACAGTTAAACCAATTGGGAAATATATATACATAGTTAAATGTTGTTACCCACATACGAAAAACGAGCAGGCACCTGCTGCATATGCCACAACAGAAGAAAAAAAAAAAAGAGATGGACACTTTTACGGAGCGGAGAAGGCCCCCGACGCCTCGCCGGGGTCCGGGACCGAGGCCCCTTCCCCCGAGAGGGCCCCACCGGGAGCCGTAGCTGAGGCGATCCGCGAGAAGGGCCTGACGAACGTCCAGGGTCACTACCGCGCCCACCGCACCGACACCCGGCCTCGTCCGCTTTCGACGCGGCCGGCGTCACGCGCAGCAGGTAAGCAGCTTACCTGCCCGCCACCCCCGTGGCCGGGGGCTCGTAACATGGGTCACTCCGCGCGCTCCGCCCGCGCAGCTTACCTGCTTGCCACCCCTGTTGCCGGGGGCGCGTAAAAGGGGTCACTCCGCGCTCAGTGCGCTCACGAAAGGGGTGGGGCTCACCCTGGTTGATATAGAGAGCAGGACAGTGGCCATGGAATTTCATTTAAGGTTTGTGATAAACCATCAAACTCATTCGTTAAAAGGACTCTATAGTAATATAAAGCGAATTTTTCTGGACATTATCATGCAAGAAAAGTTTATTTTTGGGATCGCGATCACCGCGTAATGATTTTTAAAGGTTGCATTACATTATTAACTGTCCCATGTGATCAGCCAGTGCAATTGGAAGTCCATGCTCAATTATTGCCTCCGTAAATAAAACTTCGGCATTTATCACATCCAAAGAATCTGTTTGGGCGACGAAAAACGTTGAAAGTTTTCCACTTGTATCACTAGCAACGGCATTAGACTTGTGTTTTTTTGTCCCAACGTGGTCTTTTACATCGCTAATTCCTCCGTGTCCGATCGAAAAATCTTGTCTGCACAAGGTGCAATTCGCGTAGTTTTCACCCTTTTTTTTTTTTTTAATTAATATTAGATATATAACAACGGGCGGATGGCGGGCGGATGCAGTTCTGATCAAACGTTACATCGGGTGGATGGCGGATGGTTGACGACTTTCTGACGCGGTTGCGGATGAGATAAATTGCCTATCCGCGCATCTCTATCACATACACACAATTACTAATACATTCATACATACGTACATTTATTCATACATACTGTACATACGTGCACACATAGGTACTTACTCACATGCATGGGTACATACTCTCCCACCTACAGTACATACATACACACTCACGGTACATACATCCGCACGCAAATTCACTGTACAAACATACATATACACACACTGTACATATATACATGCACTGTACAAACATACATATACACATACTGTACATATACATTCAGTGTACAAACATACATATACACATACTGTACATATACTGTACATCCACTGTACAAACATACATATACACATACTGTACATATACATTCACTGTACAAACATACCTATACACATACTGTACATATACAAGTACATATGCATACGTACATACACTCATGAGTATGATCAGGTTTTATCAAACATAAATTAACGTTGTTACCCTAGGGTAAACTGGGTAACACATGGCACACTGACAAAGCTTAACCTATTATTACTATAACAATCTACAAGGTTAATATAGTCCGCTTCTCTTTCTTCCCCTCCATTTATCTGCTTTCTTTTGTAATTCAAGTTATCATTACATATATGTATTGTTGCATTTGAAACAATTGTATTGTTGATTATAGAGGTAATTATTGTTATTGTTAATTATCAATAGTGCTATTTCTATTGGTATTTGTATTGCTCCATTTGTAATGTCATAATGTTCATCGTCATTTCTGTTATTAACTAATATTTACTTCCCTAACTGCTTCTTTGCTATCACTTTTACCAACATATTTGTACATATAATATTTGCTGATGCTTTTCTGTCGTTGTTGTTATTGTTGTGTTTGTTGTTGTCTGTCTTATCCCCGCAATTTCCCCCTCTGTCTACCTTTTATTTATTTTTATTTTTTTCTATCCCCTCCTGCTCTGGTCCAGCTGCGCCAAATATGAATACCATACCATTTAATAAAATCAAATACCAATAAGGCAACAAGACAAGTATCCCACACTTCTCTTATGTAAAGTAAATATGTACAGCAAATATGGGCATCTACATCAACAACATGATTTGCCTGAGTGGCTGGACAGGACAAAAACAGTTTACAGACTCCTTGGATACTGGATGACTTTGAGGGTAAAAGCCAAATGTTTGAAATAAGTAGAGTTTTTGCTTTTGTTTATTTATTTTGTACTATTGACTCTGTTTTGATCAAACAAGTGTATGTGATAAAAGAAAACATGGAGCTAGTGTCAGAGTATGTTGGTGACGAACCCCAAGATGCAGAGATGGCAGGCTTTGTCCAGGAAAACATGATTTAATTTAACACTATAGCAAAAAAACAAACAAAAGGGTACAAGCAAAAGGCGCGCACAAGGCGGAGAACAAACTTGGCTATGAACTAAAATAGCACAAAGGCTAACTGTCGACAAGAAACAAAAACACTTACTGTGACACGAAGGAACTATGACATGAGCAAAGTGAACAAAAGTAGACAGAGCTACAACGACAAGTATTATGACAGGTAGTAGTGACATCGACAATGACAATAATCCAGCACTGACTGGAGGGGAAGGCAGGTTTAAATAGCAGCTGGCTGATTGACACCAGGTGTGGCCAGGTGCCAATCAGCCGCAGCTGAGGGGAAGCAGCACTCAGGGAGACAATGAGGAAATAACCAAAATAAGAGCGTTGACAGGAAATGACAGAGGAAAAACTAAAACTTGACCAAACTGTCAGGGACAAGCCTGACAGCTAGTTTCAATATCGTGTTACTGTAGTTAAACTGTCAATTGTGCTTACTGTAAGTACATTGAAACATTTACAGTTAATACATGCAATCGGAATCGGCAGCATGAAACCCTGATCAGAACATCCCTTGTTAATACTAGAGCAGGGGTGTCAAACGTATGGCCAGCGAGCCGGTTTTATCCGGCCCGCGGGATGAGTTTGCAGTATAAGAATTAACCTCAAATTTTTGAATGAAAGAAACAGCTGTTTTGGATGTCCATCCATCCATTTTCTACCGCTTATTCCCATTGGGGTCGCGGGGGGCGCTGGAGCCTATCTCAGCTACAATCGGGCGGAAGGCGGGGTACACCCTGGACAAGTCGCCACCTCATCGCAGGGCCAACACAGATAGACAGACAACATTCAGACTCACATTCACACACTAGGGCCAATTTAGTGTTGCCAATCAACTTATCCCCAGGTGCATGTCTTTGGAAGTGGGAGGAAGCCGGAGTACCCGGAGGGAACCCACGCAGTCACGGGGAGAACATGCAAACTCCACACAGAAAGATCCCGAGCCCGGGATTGAACCCAAGACTACTCAGGACCTTCGTATTGTCGCAATAGCAATTCTTTGTATCTTTGTAGATGATGCTACATATGTACAAAAAAAAACACATGATGTTAGTACATCAGTCGAGGAAAATGATCAAACTACATAAAAACCATCCTGTAATTTGATTTTAATGTAATTTTTTTTATTTGGATAGATTGAAAATTAACACCAGTGAGTTGACTGATGAACATTATCACATAATTTATTCAGAAAGTATAAATAACGACAAATACAGATAGAATAGATAGAATACTATTAACCGCAACATGTAAGTGTAAAAAACAATAACATTATTATTTTGACATTATCAGAATGTGCTTGTTCTGTTTTTAAACAAAGAACATAATCTGAAGTTGTCTATATTTTTAAGTTATCGTGCCGTGATTTTACCAGTCCAGCCCATGTGGTAGTAGATTTTTCTCCATGTGGCCCCCGATCTAAAATGAGTTTGACACCCTTGTACTAGACACATGTCGACATAAACAGACCTATTTTTCATAGAAATTAACCCTTCAGGTCTCATATGTTATGTTAGGAAAAGTAGTTGTGTTGACTCATATGTGTAAAATAGTAATAATAGGAACATGTGGCTCGGGATTTGATCAGTGGGTCGACATAGATGGGTTGTCAACATAAACAGAACTGACTATGTCGCAGTCTGCCAACTTGGCTCTTAATTTGCTGATCACACACGTGCGAGCAAGTACGAAGACATGAGTGTTCTCTGCAAATGTCATGAATCCAGGACAAGCCTTTTAATAAAAACAGCAGACTTGATCACCGTGTGACATGAAAGAGAAAGCCGACGCCCTCGAAGCGGAGAAACAGCACACTTTGATGTCAAATCAGAATTTTCCAACTTGTCTTAGCATTGTTGTTTTTTAAAAGGCTACTTAAATTATTTCTGAGATGCTGTTATGAGGCTCGGTGGCAAAAGCATTGGCCTCCTGTGGATAAGAAGAGATAAAAGATTAAAAAAAAATAAAAAATGACAAAAGACGTCACTGGCTGATATTCTAATATTTAGCATAAGCAGCGGCAAACATTTCTTCAAGGAATACACGTCTTGTGCTTTCTTTTAAAAAATTAACGCGGAGGAACTGGGACCCTGTTACCCGTTGTATCGCTCAACAAAGGCAACGGAACAATCGCTTGTGTCAAAGTTTGACAATGACAGAATTAGAGCAGGGTTCTTCTCGGCTCCCTGTCCCCCCACGGGGAACCTTGGCGCTCACAACTCCGAAAAAGTTTACTTTCGTTGTCATTTGAAATTACGCTCATTTGCATTTTTTTTGCCGAGGAACAGAGGGTGGGGGTGTGAAAAACAAAAAATGCCACCGAGAGGGACGTGAAGCCACGTACGTTACATCCTTGAATCCTTCGATGGGATGCGCTGTCTTGGTGATCACAGCTGCAGAGTTTACACCAACGTCTGATGGCCAATTCTACATGAATATGATGCAATAATACCAAGGGTCGGACCACTGGAGGTTTCCCTGCATTGAGATACAATTAGTGACCATTGACTATTGCAATTATCTTTTCACTCTCTTCAACAAGTCAACGCGAAAGAGGCTTCAGACTGTACAAAATGCGGCTGCCAGACTTTTGACCGGTGCACCCAGACCAGCCCACATCACCCCCGTTTTATCCAGTCTTCATTGGCTTCCTGTTAAATTCCGTATTGAGTTTAATATTTTAGTCCTGACATTCTGTGCGTTGCATGGTGGGGCCCCTCAGTACATCCCTGATTTGCTATGCCCCTACTCCTCAGGGCGCAGCCTCCGGTCTTCAGGCCAGGGTCTTCTAAAGATCCCAAAAATGTGTTTTAAAACCCGTGGAGACCTGGCATTCCAGGCTATAGCTCCCAGACTCTGGAACAATTTTCACCAGTCCCTCCGTGATCTTGACTGTGTTGAAATTTTAAGAAACATTTGAAAACTTCTCTTTTTAGTAAAGCTTTTAGTTAATGTATCTTTTAACTATCATTTTTAATCCACTTTGTATCCTTTTTATGATGTTGCCCCTGTTGTTTTAATTGAATTGTTGTTTTACTTCACCTATGTTTTGTACAGCGCTTTGTGGTTTTATCTGTGAAAAGTGCTTTATAAATAAAATGTACTTACTTACTTACCATGACTTCAAAGTTTATGACCATTAGACGTTAAGTTGTCCCCCGACCCCGCTCCCCAATAAAGATATGAGTAGTAGGTATGCAGATGGCATGGAAACAGAGACAACAAGAATGCTGTCACATTCAAAATATGCCGTATGGTTGAAACAAGGACACTGGCAGTAACATTTTTATTGTTGTTTTTTTTAATCAAATGTTCTGTATTATTAGCACTTGATTTGACATTGATAATAAAATAAACCGCATAAAAATCAGTTGTGATATAAGCATGTTATGATTAACTTATGAGCAAGTTATGAATGCATTGCTTTAACCCTTGTGCAAGCTTAAGATTGCGTATACACTCTTAGTGCAAGTGTCATAAGTCAGCAATAGTTTTTTTTATTTACTTTCCACACTTAAAATATTTTAAAAACTACAGATCTATCTATTGATATAAAGTTGTTTTTGATTTTTTTTTTTTATCAAAAATAACTGTTTTTTTATAACGACAAAATATGCAATATTTCACAAAGTTGCAGAGTGGAATATTTCCATCTATCCATCCATTTTCTACCGCTTGGTCCTGGGGGTGCTGGAGCCAATCTCAGCTGCATTCGGGCGGAAGGCAGTGTACACACTGGACAAGTCGCCACCTCATCGCAGGGCCAACACAGATACCCTGCGATGAGGTGGTGACTTGTCCAGAGTGTAAGCACCTTCCGCCCGAATGCAGCTGAGATAGGCTCCAGCACCCCCCGCCACCTGCAGAGTGGAATATTTGAAGGTCAATAATTCTATGACAACATTGATTTTGATACAGTAGACAAGTAGACAAAAATTATAATTTTTACAGTGTCTATTGCACTAGAATGAGAAAGAAAGCAGGCAGGACTTAATTGACTTTATTGAGTTCATACAATTATTTTATATATATCTGCCATGGTATATGTAAATGCTTAAAATCATTTTCATTTTATATCAGTGGTTTAATGCCGTTTAACACTTTTATGTTCATCAAAGCTCTGAGAATTTTGCATCATGGTAAAGACCCAAAGCGTCCAGATGACTGAAATTTCACTAACAACTTCTGTTTATGTATGTTTTGCTCCTGAATATGAAGTTGGCGGTCAGTTCTCTTAATATCCATTAGTTTTTGAGTAATCAGTAGATAAGTATTGTATTTTCCGGCCTATTGAGCGCACTGGTATTTAAGCCGCACCCACCAAATTTTAGAAGAAGAAAAAACATTTTTTCACATATATTAGTCGTACCTGACAATAAGCCTCAGGAAATGCTTATTTACATACCTTAATTGTTTCCAAACGCTTCCTGTCACACGGCAGTAAAACGACTGATCAAACAAAACAGAAGTCATTGTCATGGACCGGCTAGCTGCAGAAGCTTTACGAAACTGAAACAATACAAAAAGAATGCCATTGTAAGTTAATAACATAGACACTTGTAAACGTGTTAGCATATTCGCTGATGCTAAAGAAGCTAGCTTGTTTACATTATGATATCACGTACAAATATGCATGAAAACATTCCTACAGACATCACACATGGAACGGTTTAATAGGTATGAATAGTTTAAGTTATATTGTAAAACTTACAATTATTGCTTGCAGTGATGAATGAAGAATCCTTTCGAGCAGAACGCTATGGACGGTTATACTTCCGGTTCAAGGCATGAAACAGGAAGTACATTTTCAACCCGCAACCTGCAGTGACTAAACTCATCCAAAAGATGGCACCATAGCACAAACAATAATAACACACCTTTTTACTGTCTCCGTCGGTTTAATATGAAAACTATTTGTTAAATGCAAACCATTATGGCCGTTGGCAAAGAAAAATCCCTAAATTAGCCGCACCGTTTTATAAGCCGCAGGGTTCAAAGCGTTGAAAAAAATGCAATTTATAGTCCGGAAAATACAATAACTGTACTTGGAACGCTCCTTTTGCATTGCCAGTCTGTGTATGCCACACCCTCTGGGTGTGACGTCATCTACAGAACTGGAGCTTTTTTCCTCACAAAGACAGTGTAGATAATGACATGTAAAACTATTATTTTGATACGTTTTGGTCACCCCTGTCCATGATATGGTTAACATTATGAGCAAAAAAGCAATATGATAATATTTAGACATCGTAGCCTGTGTTTTCTTATCTTCGGTGTCTGCATTTTATATTTCTTAAGATTAATATGACATGTTTATTGCTTTTTATTTCTATTTTTTAAACCTTGCATGACCCTGTGTGTTCCCATTTATTTTGAGGACATATCAAGTATGTTCTTTCAGCATTTTCTCAAGCACAATTCATTTCAACTGAAGGTACAAATCCAGCAGTAAAACATCAGGAGAAGAGGACGCAAAATATAATATTTTGTAGTGATTTTCCCAAGCGCCTCAAAGTTACAGGGAGTGTTATGCAGAAGGCATCGAGCCGTGCGTGAAATTTCAAGTCCATCCAATTAATTTCTAATAACTGATGATGGGACAAACTATACAGAAGCATCATTGCCTTATGAAGCACATGATACTGTGTCCTTAAAAGCCTCAATGTGTCACTTTTGATTTGATTTCTGAAAAAAAAATTGCAAGACCGATATAACTGCTGTGTCATGTGACTATGAAGCGCCAAACGGTGTTTATCAGGAAGTGCTTTTTGCGGCTCACCATTGACCACTCGTACTTAAGGAAGTCAAAGGACATCAGTTTTCATCAGCGTAATCAATTTAAATTTAACTAACAAAAAGGAACATTTACAAAGTGTGGGATAATTTTCATGTTATATCGCCAAATGAGGTAAATGTTCTTCTTTTCTTGTTTAAGAATTGGCTCATTGGCCAGGGTTGCACATTGCATTTTAGTTTTTTTTTAAAAAGTGTCTTTGCTAAATTTTAACGTTATTTGCAGGTCAAACATAGTGACTTTTTTGAAACCTAGTAGATGGTGGATGACCATTATGAAACATCTGCACAGCATCAATGCAGTGTCAGTACAGCTAGTGAGTGGGCCAAACACTCTTTGAGGCGTCACTTACTTATTACTACTAATAACCGAGCTAAAATATGTTGTATTTGTCAGAAAAATAATAGCATAGGCCAGTGTTTTTCAACCTTTTTTGAGCCAAGGCACATTTTTTTCATTGAAAAAATCCAAAGGCACACCACCAGCAGAAATCATCAAAAAATGAATTCAGTAGACAATAAAAAGTCATTGTCGCAATTGTTGGATACTATAGCTCTTGTCTCAAAGTAGGTGTACTGTCACGGCCTGTCACATCACACCGTGACTTGTTTTGAGTTTTTTGGTGTTTTACCGTGCGCATACATTTAGTTCTTGTCCTATTTTGGTGGCTTTTCCTGTTTTGTTGGTATTTTCCTGTTGCAGTTTCATGTCTTCCTTTGAGCGCTATTCTCCGCACCTGCTTTGTTTTAGCAATCAAGAATATTTAAGTTGTTGCTATCTTTTTTTGTGTGGACATTGTTGATTGTCATGTCATGTACGGATGTACTTTGTGGACGCCGTCTTTGCTCCACACGCTGTAAGTCTTTGCTGTCGTCCAGCATTGTTTACTTTGTATTTTACATCACCGACACTCAACAACGGCACACAATTTGCAGATTATAATTACTGGTTTGCAAAAAATATTTTTAACCCAAATAGGTGAAACTGCATAATCTCCCACGGCACACCAGACTGTATCTCACGGCACACTAGTGTGCCACAGCACAGTGGTTGAAAAACACTGGCATAGGCAACACAATAGAGGTACATGTTTTGCTTAATTGTTACCATTCTGTGTGCTGCTGTTCAGTAATAGAAACATCCCCAAACCAACACATACAGTATGCATATCTATCTGAACCTGTTAGTGGACATTTTATATTTGAGACATATCAATTAGAGTTTGACTAAAATGTTTTTGAAATATACGCCACTACAGTTGCACCTCTAAGGAACAAAGTGCAGAGTAGGCTAGGTTTATCACTTGTGCAATTTAACCACACGGTCAGTCAACCAAATCAATATGAGTAAGTCGAGAATAAATCAAAGGGTAAGTCCGGATGCTTTTTTTCAGTGATTCAAAAGGTTAAAGTTATTATTATTATCCGATATGAGTGTACCATGGCAGCAGTGTCAAGGAAACGGTGAGCATGATTGGCATATTCCATTTCCTTGAATAGCTTCTATTTCTACTTGCTAACAAGTAGTTGTGGCATTGCATAATAAATCACAAGAGGCTCTTCAACTTTTTACCAGGTGACTTGGTGCCACATGCGGAGCAGCGAGGATTGATGCTATTAGCAAATCCATGCCATTCAAAAGACAAACGTCCACACTAGAAAGATGTCAGCGTGTTCCTTTTAGGAGCCAAATATTTGCGTATGTTTAGCACTTGGTTCACATAAGAAAAGGAGATGAGTGAAAAACCTTCTTAAAACCCCTGAAGGGCACTTTGAGTCATGCCGTTGGCTTACTAATGTCACTTTTTACTACGTTTAACCTGTCATGATCTCACATGACAGCTTAGTCTTTATCATTAGTTTCCTGTATTTTGAAATATTGTTTATCCAGAGCTCTCATTTCTTCCACTTCCTGTTTGTCACCACTTCCCCCCACAACCTACTCAGTGGCCTAGTGCAGTGTTTTTCAACCACCGTGCCGCGGCACACTAGTGTGCCGTGAGATACAGTCTGGTGTGCCGTGGGAGTTTATGTAATTTTACCTATTTGGGTTAAAAATATTTTTTGCAAACCAGTAATTATAGTCTGCAAATTATGTGTAACCGTGTAATACTCTTCCATATTGTCAGGCTTGTCCCTGACAGTTTGACTGTTTTAGTTTTTTCTCTGTGTTTGTCTTAGTTTCCTGTCAGCGCTTTTATTTTGTCTTCATTTCCTGAGTGTCTCCCTGAGTGCTGCTTCCCCTCAGCTGTGGCTGATTGGCACCTGGCCACACCTGGTGTCAATCAGCCAGCTACTATTTAAACCTGCCTTCTCCTCCAGTCATTGCTGGATCATTGTCACTACTACCTGTCTTAACACGTGTCGTTGTAGCTCTGTCTACTTTTGGTTTCACTCTGCTCATGTCCTAGTTCCTTCGTGTCACAGTAAGTGTTTTTGGTTTCTTGTCCACAGTTAGCCTCTGTGCTATTTTAGTTCATAGCCAAGTTTGTTCTCCGCCTTGTGCGCGCCTTTTGTTACCTTTTCGTTTGTTGTTTTGCCTTAGTGTATAATTAAATCATGTTTTCTCGTACAATGCCTTCCGCCTTCTCTGCATCTTGGGGTTCGTCACCTGCAAACTCTGACATATGTCATATATGACATATATGTCATATGTCAGAGTTTGCAATCATGTTTTCTCGTACAATGCCTTCCGCCTTCTCTGCATCTTGGGGTTCGTCACCTGCAAACTCTGACATATATGTCATATATGACATATATGTCATATATGTCAGAGTTTGCAGGTGACGAACCCCAAGATGCAGAGAAGGCGGAAGGCATTGTACGAGAAAACATGATTTAATTATACACTAAGGCAAAACAACAAACGAAAAGGTAGCACAAGGCGGAGAACAAACTTGGCTATGAACTAAAATAGCACAGAGGCTAACTGTGGACAAGAAACCAAAAACACTTACTGTGACACGAAGGAACTAGGACATGAGCAGAGTGAAACCAAAAGTAGACAGAGCTACAACGACACGTGTTAAGACAGGTAGTAGTGACAATGATCCAGCAATGACTGGAGGAGAAGGCAGGTTTAAATAGTAGCTGGCTGATTGACACCAGGTGTGGCCAGGTGCCAATCAGCCACAGCTGAGGGGAAGCAGCACTCAGGGAGACACTCAGGAAATGAAGACAAAATAAAAGCGCTGACAGGAAACTAAGACAAACACAGAGAAAAAACTAAAACAGTCAAACTGTCAGGGACAAGCCTGACACATATCAGTAGGTGGCAGCCAGTAGCTAATTGCTTTGTAGCTGTCGGAAACAGCGGGGGGCATTGTGCAGGTAAAAAGTGCCTAATGCTTGAACCAAAAATAAACAAAAGGTGAGTGCCCTTAAAAAAATGCGTTGAAGCTTAGGAAAAGCTATGCAAAACGAAACTAAAACTGAACTGGCTACAAAGTAAACAAAAACAGAATGCTGGACGACAGCAAAGACTTACTGTGGAGCAGAGTCGAGTCCACAAAGTACATCCGAACATGACATGACAATCAACAATATCCACACAAAGAAGGATAAAAACAACTGAAATATTCTTGATTACTAAAAACAAAGGAGATGCGGGAAATATCGCTCAAAGGAAGACATGAAACTGCTACAGGAAAATACCAAAAAAAAAGAAAAGGCCACCAAAATAGGAGCGCATGACAAGAACTAAAACACCACACACAGGAAAACAGCAAAAAACTCAAAAAAAGTCACGGTGTGATGTGACAGGTCGTGACAGTACACCTACTTTGAGACAAGAGCTATAGTGATGCACGGTTGGTTATGGTTTAAAGTCATATCCAAAAATTGCGACAACGACTTTTTACTGTCAACCGTGTTTCGTTTTTTAATGATTTCTGCTGGTGGTGTGCCTCCGGATTTTTTCATCGCAAAAAATGTGCCTTGGCTCAAAAAATGTTGAAAAACACTGGCCTAGTGGTTAGAGTGTCCGCCCTGAGATCGGTTGGTCGTGAGTTCAAACCCCGGCCGAGTCATACCAAAGACTACAAAAATGGGACCCATTACCTCCCTGCTTGGCACTCAGCATCAAGAGTTGGAATTGGGGGTTAAATCACCAAAAATTATTCCCGGGCGTGGCACCGCTGCTGCTCACTGCTCCCCTCACCTCCCAGGGGGTGAACAAGGGGATGGGTCAAATGCAGAGGACACATTTCATCACACCTAGTGTGTGTGTGAGACAATCATTGGTACTTTAACTTAAACGTAATGTTTTCTGATTGGCAATCAGATGACACAGCTGTCCTTTGGACAAGTTTTTTTCCCATCTGCACGTTACCTGCTGTCTTTACATCCTGGGGTCCAGAACACAAACTGTAACAGAACCAGTTTTGGGGTTGTTTTGACAACCTTTTTCCCCAACTCTGCACGTGACATCAAACATGTGCGGCTAGTGTTCCAGAGACTATTGAAAAAATTAATTAGTCATTATCTGCAATGTTTTTATTCTTTTATTTTGTTATTTTGTTGACTTGGCGCCAGATGCGGAGCAACGAGGTACAGGTGGATGCTCTTAGCTAATGGGTGCATTCAAACGCGTGTTGTGCTTGCTGTCTTTGATTTTATGGTCTTTTCTCCGTAGTTTGTACTTTTCACTTGGCTTGCATTTTCTGGTCTATCTTGTGCTCAACTACTTTTTCTAGTTTCCCTCTCACCTAGTCATTGGCTTGTATCTTGCTTTGGTTTGTTTTTCCTGTTTTTCCTGTTGCCCCTATTGTGCAATTGTAGTCTGTTCACTCTGTCTTTTTGTTTCTCTCTTTTTTTTTTTTTTTAATCTTCATTTAACTGTTCTTACATCAACATTAATGTCGACTGAGCTCTTTTCTTTGGATACTAACCGCATCATCTGCGTATGTCAGGTTAAAATCAAAATGTATCATATTGAACAGCAAGACTTGTAGTCTTTCACACACACACACTAAAGCCTTATTTTGCATTTTTGAAAATGGTAAATGCATTAAAAATCTGCAACCTTGGGCATTGAAACATACCTAAAATGTTAGACCAATGACTAATTATTATGCTGTTAGGAGAAAAAACCTGAAGCAAGGGCTATTATTTTGCAAAAAAGCAATACTATTTGCTTAGTTGGCGGAGGTTGCAAAAGCCTTTTTGCAGGTTCTGTTATTGTCCATTAGTGGTGCATTAATTCTGTGTTTGTGTATTTCAAGAGCGCTTTCATATATTTTACATAGAGTAAAACCTGCTTATATCGAAAAACTGTCCAATGAGGTCATTTCTATGAAAAATCATTCTGTTTCGCCACACCTTGTGTGTGTGTGTGACAATCATTGATACTTTAACTTTAACTTTATGTCGACATGTGTTGTAATATTGTAAATGTCATCATTCTTCATTCAGTTTGAAAACATACTTTATATTCGCTTAAGATCTGCTTTTATTCCCTATTTGTATTTATTTGCTTTTTTTTTTTAGATGTTATTTTACTATTTTATGTGTAATGCTATCATAATTGATAATTATTGACACTGTATTTGTACTATCCTTATTAGATTGTATTTTTGCATGTGCAGCACTTAGGTCAACTAGAGTTGTTTTATACATTTTAATTAAATACAAACATGCACAGTGGCTTCCTGTTCAGTGAAAAATAAGCTTCAAAATAAAAATATGGTAGTAATAATGTCATGTTCCCCCGTGACGGACTGGACCATGGGGTAGTATCCAAATTGGGGTCTACAGCCATAGCAGTGCGTATTTGTGGGGGACTGTTTTCATCCTATTGATTTATCTCTAAGTATTAATTCATTTCTAAGTATTGATTTATTTTTAAGTATTGATTTATTTTTAAATATTGATATGACGTGATGTGACTTTGGGAATAAAACTTTGATTATTTCACTGTGAATTATTAGATGTGATGAGGTTGACTAACGTGATTATGTAAACACATAACCCTTTAGATTACTTACATACATAAATGTAACAAGATTAAGTTATTTTTTGTTTGTGTACATAACGTGTACTCATGTACCTGCTGTATTAGTCAGCTTTTATGAAAGTTTTCATCCATGTTACTGTGTTCTTGTGTTTTGTCTTGCTTCTTTCTTTAGAACAACATCAGGGGAAATGGGCTCACAAGCACATTAATATAATTTTAGAAAATAAAAATAAAATATATATACATATATATGTACATACAGTACATATACATATATATACATATATGTATGTGTATATACTTATACATATATATATACAATATATATACATCCATCCATTTTCTACCGCTGATCCCTTTTGGGTCGCGAGGGGTGCTGGATATATATATATATATATATATATATATATATATATATATATATATATATATATATATATATATATATATATATACAGACACACACACACGCACATATATATATATATATATATATATATATACACACATGTATAGGTAAATATATATACATATATACTATATATATACATATAAAAATACATACATATACATATATATATATATATATATATATATATGTATATACATATATATTACACATATATACACATATATTACATATATACATACATATATTCATAAACATGTATATATCTACATATGTACATATATCCATATATACATATATACGTATACATATATGTATATATACACACACATATATATATACATACACATATATATACACACACATACATATACACGCACACACACACACACACATATATATATATATATACACACACACACATATATATATATATATATATATATATATATATATATATATATATATATATATATATATATATACATAAGACATGTCTCAAAACATCCTTACATTAGAGCAACATCTGTCAATGATTTGAGGAGTTTGCTTGAACACATTCAAGGTATCTGAAGAGAAGCAGTGCATGAATAATAACGAAAAGTACCTTCACTGGTGTTGACTTGCTTTCCTACTTAGGCCTAAAACTCCCACTGCAACTTCCCTCAGTGCGAGCGAGAGGAGAACATTTTGAAAAGGCAAAAGGAGGGAAATGAAAGGAAAATCAATGAGGGCGGATTTTCGTTTGAGCGGGCCAGTGTGAAAAACACAGCCGAGTGTTTCACATGCCGCTGAGCCCGACGCTGACCTCCATACGGCAATGCAGATCAATGGACAGGACGGAGGCCACCGGGGTATTGATTGATTAATCAAAGCTAATATTCTTTTGATCAGCAGGGCCGCCCTATTAACTGCTGAAGGCGAGTAAAGCAACGTGTTTTATTTACTCATTCGGTGTCCCGTGATGATGCCTGCTGCAGCTTTCACACTGATGTAACCATCCTGCCACACATGGGACTCACACAAAGGCTTTCTTTCATCTGCAAGCACATTCAATTAGCAGGGATGGTTTTTACTATGAATTAGGGTTCTGTTCCACTGAGTTCTTAGTGGCAGGTTTAGAGATGGGTACTTACACATTTTGAACTGCTACTGTACCTGGGAATCGATACCGATACTGAATTGTACCACTTTCCAGTACTACTGTGTGTGTGTGTGTGTGTGTGTGTGTGTGTGTGTGTGTGTGTGTGTGTGTGTGTGTGTGTGTGTGTGTGTGTGTGTTAATATGTTCATAAGTGTTCATTTGTTTGATAATACAATTATTTTTAACAATGAGCTGATAATGATAACTATAATGTCCAGTTGTCATATCTTGTTTTCTTACGCTTCTCAGTAGTGTTAAAGGGCACCACAAAAAATGGCATTATTGGCTTTATTTTAACAAAAAATGTTTCTCATTGCAAGTTTGTCCTTAAATAAAATAGTGAACATACTAGACAACTTGTCTTTTAGTAGTAAGTAAACAAACAAAGGCTCCTAATTAGCCTGATGACATATGCAGTAACATATTGTGTCATTTTCCATTTTATTATTTTGTCAACATTATTAAGGACAAGTGGTAGAAAATTAATTATTAATCTACTTGTTCATTTACTGTTAATATCTGCTTACTTTGTCTTTTATCATGTTCTATCTACACTTCTGTTAAAATGTAATAATCACTTATTCTTCTTTTTACATTAGTTATGGATGATACCACAAATTTGGATATCAATCCGGTACCAAGTAGTTAAAGGATCATACATTGGTCATATTCAAAGTCCTTATGTGTCCAGGGACATATTTCCTGAGTTTATAAACATAATATACATTTTTAAAAAACGAAAGAGAATGTTGTGATGCCAAAAAATATCGACGCAATCATAGTAGTATCAACTAGATACGCTCCTGTACTTGGTATCATCACAGTGGATGTTAGGTGTAGATCCACCAATGGCGTTTGTTTACATTTTAATGCCGGTGAGCTACAGTGTGTACTGAAGCATGTTTAGCTATTCCTCGTCCTGCAGGGATGATACTTGTAAGAAACTTACTTTATTTGTCGCCATGGAGACCAGGATTAGTGATTTAGAAGTAGCTAAAACACTGCTGATGGCGGATGAACATTAGCCTCTCGCTAGCTAGCCATGTCTTAAAGCACCTCTTCCTGATGGCAATGCAGTGTTATAACTTCTCCTTTATCTTTAGTTTTTAAGCCAAAATGCGTCTGTTCTCCCTTTTCTGTCTACACACATTGTCTGTCTGTAAGTACTCCGTGATTGTGCGCTGCCGAACATGCTCGTCTGCTCGTAAACCAACAATGACACGACGTGACGACGATGGGGGGCTGTGCGGGACCGGTACTTTTCAGAGGCGGTATCGTACCGAATATGATTGATTAGTATCGCGGTACTACATTAATGGCGGTATACCGTACAATCCTACTTCTGAGTCTCATTTGAAATGAGTGTTGTCGTAGTCAGGAAGTAGTCTTTGCCATTAGGATGAATGTGCCAGTGTTGCCTTTTGTTGAGCCCTTTAAAGTGATTATACTCTAAGTATTGTACTTATTACACACCAGCTGTTTGATTGCAACATGCATCTTATTTGTAGTTTTCATTACCGAATATGGAGGTGTTGAAATCGCCATGTAAAATCGCCAATGCTATTGGAAGCACGTCTGTGGCAAATCCATCGCAAATTAGCATCCAGCTAGCGCATTTTGAAAAGTGGAGCCTTTCTGTACTTTTGAGCGTCTTATTCTTGCTTTGTTGGCATGGACAATTGTAACATTACCTAGAGGCAGTCCGTCGGAGTCTGGTTTGTGGGCTTGCCTGCTTGTTTACCGACCAAATGCTTGAGTCTGCAACTGGATATGTCGTCACTTGCAACAAAAGTATCAAAAATATGGCACCAATTGGTTTTACATGAGTCGGTTTCCCGATACTACCGATGGACTTCAGTGGGTACTGATAAAAGTACCAAATTTGGTACACAGCTGGCAATCATGACAAAACGAGATGGTTTAAAATTGGATGATCTTGTTGCTACAGTAAATGATTTAGAACCGCTGAGTGAAATCTTACACTTTTCAAAACTTTGCTAGTGAAAAAGTTGTCTTTTTCGCTGCGTGCGGTTGGTCGTACCAGGAAATGCGCAGCCACTTAATTATGATATTCAGCGGAAAATACTGTACCCAGGCTGGACAACTATAGAAGTAGTACCAATAATGGTAAATGGGTTATACTTGTATAGCACTTTTCTACCTTCAAGGTACTCAAAGCACTTAGACACTATTTCCACATTCACACACATATTCACACACTGATGGTGGGAGCTGCCATGCAAGGCGCTAACCACGACCCATCAGGAGCAAGGGTGAAGTGTCTTGCTCAAGGACACAACGGACATGATGTGGTTGGTAGAAGGTGGGGATGGAACCAGGAACCCTCAGGTTACTGGCACGGCCACTCTCCCAACCAAACCAAAATCTAATAAGCAAATTCCCGTGAAGGTGAGAAGCGAGATCGACCAGCTCCTACTTTGCAAGCGCAACTTGTTTCATTTTTAATGATCTCCTCAAGTACAGAGATTTCACATCTTCCTCTTCTTCTTATCGCCTCCTCCTCCCACCTCGCTTTAAAACTTGACGGCGCTCTTGAAAATCGCTTTTTTTCAAAAAATAATTTCGAAGGTGAGCGCTCGGCTCCGTTTGAAATGCCCCTCGTTCCCCCGCCGCCCTGTAGAGTTTCTTCAATGTCAGCGCTCACATCAAAAGCGCTCCGAATGAGCTCTGAGGACTCCGTCGAGATTTCCCATTGCAAACAATTATTCTGTCCGTGCTTCTTTGACAGAGATTCCTCTCTAGATTTATATTACAAGGCCATGAGTCAAATTCCTGTGCCTCTCTGGTGCTTCACAGAGGTTCTGCTATTGACCCGCTCCTTCAGCTGAATGTAGATTATTCTCTATGGAGACGTCTACAAGCTCATCGAGGCAGAAGTGAGATTTGAAGAATAGATTTGCCGTGAAAGTGAAAGCCCTGGAGGTCATACAATTTTAAATTTGACTCAGATTTACACAGAAAAAATACAGTTTATGTCTACGACTGGTCCTTGTCCACCATCTTCTTCTTATTGCTAACCACTTTGACATACAGATCGTTATGGAGGGACATTTGTGTCGTTTTTTAGTTCACTATTTCACTCGTGTGATTAGTCACAAAATGTTAATTGTGCAATTTATTTTGAGCGCATAAACTCCTTTACCTTACCTGTGCATGGTTAACTGAAAGGCAAAAAAGTTAAAGTTAAAGTACCACTGATAGTCACACACACACGAGGTGTGGCAAAATTACCCTCTGCATTTGACCCATCCCCTTGTTCACCCCCTGGGAGGTGAGCGTAGCAGTGAGCAGCAGCGGTGGCCGCGCCCGGGAATCATTTTGGTGATTTAACCCCCAATTCCTCCCCTTGATGCTGAGTGCCAAGCAGGGAGGTAATGGGTCCCATTTTTATAGTCTTTGGTATGACTCGGCCGGGGTTTGAACTCACGACCTACCAATCTCAGGGTGGACACTCTAACCACAAGGCTATTGAGCACAAAGCCAGTTGCTTTACGGAAGGGGTGCCCAAACCTTTTTCCCCTCACCTCCCAGGGGGTGAACAAGGGTCTGGGTCAAATGCAGAGGGTAATTTCACCACACCTAGTGTGTGTGTGTGACTATCAGTGGTACTTTATCTTTAACTTTGGACACCCCTGCTTTACGGTCAGTGATCATATTTCACTTCAAAATACACCCCAGCGATACTTACGATAAAATTGTTAGCAAGTTTTTAATAAATACATGACGTGCATTTAAGTGAAACATGAAAACACATGTTCCTGTATTACATTCTGACATTTATGCACAGAAGTAATTTACTACCATTAATCGCGATTAGAGATGTCCGATAATATCGGCCTGCCGGCATTATCAGCCGATAAATGCTTTAAAATGTAATATCGGAAATTATTTGAATCAGTTTTTGTATTATCGGTATGGGTTTATTTTTTTTATTTTATTTTTTTAATTATTAAATCAACATAAAAAACACAAGATACACTTACAATTAGTGCACCAACCCAAAAAACCTCCCACACCCATTTACACTCATTCACACAAAAGGGTTTTTTCTTTCTGTTATTAATATTCTGGTTCCTACATTCCTACACTGATATATACAGTCTTGGAATTAACACATTATTATGCCTAATTTGGACAACCAGGTATGGTGAAGATAAGGTACTTTTAAAACAAATTAATAAAATAAAATAAGATAAATACATTAAGAACTTTTTCTTGAATAAAAAAGAAAGTAAAACAATATAAAAACAGTTACGTTGAAACTAGTAATTAATGAAAATTAGTAAAATTAACTGTTACAGGTTAGTACTATTAGTGGACCAGCAGCACGCACAATTATGTGTGCTTACGGACTGTATCCCTTGCAGACTGTATTGATATATATTGATATATAATGTAGGAACCAGAATATTAATAACAGAAAGAAGCTACCCTTTTGTGTGAATGAGTGTGAATGAGTGTAAATGGGGGAGGAAGGTTTTTTGGGTTGGTGCACTAATTGTAAGTGTATCTTGTGTTTTTTATGTTGATTTAATAAAAAATTTAAAAAAAAATTTAAAAACGATACCGATAATTTCCGATATTACATTTTAACGCAGGCCGATATTATCGGACATCTCTAATTTTAAGTTATCATGCCATGATTGTAACAGTCTGACCCACTCTGGAATATTGGAGTATAAAACCAGATCTGGCCGACCTAAGTCTATAAACATGAACTGATGAAGCCTACTTGGATGAGAGGCTAAACGTCTTCTAAGACAAACCAAGCAGTCCAGTTGCGATCGATTGAATGCCCTGAGATGACAATGACCTGGATGAATGAGAATATCCATATAGATTTTTCTCCATGCGGCCCATGAGGTATAATGAGTTTGACACCCCAATTTTTAAGATTTTTTTCTAACAGGTTTTAGCACATTTTGGATTATTTAGCTCCAGCCTGCATGCTGACGTCACCTACAGAAGACTGGAGGCAATTTCATATTGTTTAGTATGTGTTTTGGTAGCATCTATATCCCGAATCATAGTGGCTCATGTAGAATCTGAAGGAATTAACAAATATGTCTGCCGGAAGCATTGTTGCAGGTTGTAGCAATACAACTAAAGAAGGGGTCAGCCTGCATACATTTCCTTATGATGGGAATATGAGGGAAGTATGGACCTCTCCAGTCAAATTGACTCGTACAAAATGGGACGGACCAAATGAGAGGAGAGTAATTTGCAGGCATCATTTTAATGATTCTGACTTCAAAGAAAAGTGCAAGAAAATGGATGGATGGATGGACTTTGAAGAAGAATGGTTTTGGTCGGAGTTTGGATGAGAAAAAACGTAAAAGACACAAGCCAGTGGCGATCCTAAAAATCAGAAGCACCCTCAGGGAGAGAAAGACTGAGGACCTGAGGAAAAACAGAAAGAAGAGTAGACCAAAAATGAGAGAACAAAAGAAGACTCTAGAGTTCTATTTTGTGTCCTCTTCTACTGATGTTTTCATGAAGATCCACCCATCCATCCATTTTCTACGGGGTCGCGGGGGGTTCTGGAGCCTATCTCAGCTGCATTCGGGCGTAAGGCGGGGTACACCCTGGACAAGTCGCCACCTCATCACAGGGCCAACACAGATAGACAGACAACATTCACACACTAGGGCCCATTTAGTGTTGCCAATCAACCTATCCCCAGGTGCATGTCTTTGGTGGTGGGAGGAAGCCGTAGTACCCGTAGGGAACCCACGCAGTAACGGGGAGAACACGCAAACTCCACACAGAAAGATCCAGAGCCCAGGATCTAACTGAGGACCTTCGTATTGTGAGGCACACGTAGCAACCACTGCACCACCGTGCCGCCTGTTTTCATGGAGATGATTGAGAATATACTAAAAGAGCATGAGGAGACACAAGCTATTGTGTCTTTGGAAGAGGAGAGGGGAAGTCTGGAAATAGTTATTATTATTATTATTATTATTATTATCATTGCCCACAATGTTAACCACATTTGTTTTGAAGTAATCATGGACCAGGGTAACAAAAACAATGGGCTTCAGTTCTGATGACGTCACACCAAGAGGGGGCGCCATATCGAGTCTGGCGATGGAAAGGGGTGCGTTCTAAGTACAGATAGTTATATTGACTGATTACTCAAAAACTAATTGATAATAAATGACTGCCAGTTTCATTTTCAGGAGCCAAAAAAACATAAAAATAACTAGTTAGGGAAATTTCAGTCATCTGGACGCTATGGGTCTTTTAAGTAGGCTCCACTGTACCTAAAACAGGGCCTTTAGCAAACATGTGACAGCTTGACCCAGGAGCAGGTTATTTGGATCTCCACTATAAGTTGAATTTGGAGTCACTTTTAGAGTTTATTTTCTTTGTGTCCACACTGAGAACAGAAGGCCAACACTAGCTCGACTACCACAGACCCTTCAGTATTTCTGGTCCGGGCCTATTCGTCCATTTCTGCTCTTCCTCTGGAGGTCCTACAACCTTTCTGGCCTATAGACACCTGGCTCTGTTCATGGTGTGTGGCTATATCATCCAAAATAGATAATACAACCTTTTCCTTGCCAGACGAGAGCCCAGTGAAGCCTCCAGGACCCCTGCAGTGGATCTCTGCAAAAAGCAACAAGCTACCGACCGCAACTGGAACTTAAAAAGAAGCATCAGTTGCAACACAGAACACCTCCCTGCGGTAACCACCCACGCCGAGGAGACACAGAAGCTGCAGCCATGTCCTGGAGGGGGGATGAATATGAGTAAACATGACTGAATAAATAATTGATTGACTTTTTGTTATTCATGCTGGAGGACTCAGGTGAAGTTTTGAAGCAGGAATTCAATAGACTTCAGTGATGTTTTGTTTCTGTAATAGAGGCAAATTCCTAATTATTAAAATGCATCATTTATTTTCTCTTGGAATTACTTTTTATAAGTAAAGAGTCTCTGCCGACTGTCGAGTAACCGTTCTGTTGTTAACTTGAATACCACTGTAAATGCCGTTAAAAAGCTTTAAAAAGCCTTAAAATATACCATATTTTCAGGACTATAGAGCGCAGTGGTATTTAAGATGCACCCACCAAATTTTTGAATAAATAAAATATGTTTACATATATTAGCCGCTGCGGACTGTAAGCCGCAGATAAGTACCATTTTGAAAATGTTTATTTAAACACCTTAATTGTCCCTAAACGGTCTCCTCTCACACGGCAGTAAAACGGCTGATCAAACAAAACAGAACTCATTATTATGGACCCATTAGCTGCGGAAGCTAGCTCTCCAATCAGACAGACTCGATAACTCCACGGTGACAATTTGGTGAATTTACAAAACTGAACAATACAAAAAGAAGTCCATTGTAAGTTAAAAACACTAACACAGACACTTGTAAACGTCTGTAAACGCACATTAGCTTTAGGTGTTGATAGCTAATAATAGCAATTTGGATAGCTAGCATTAGCTGGCATTGAATGTATATTCTACAAAACCCAAAACCAGTGAAGTTGGCACATTGTGTAAATCGTAAATAAAAACACAATACAATGATTTGCAAATATTCAATTGAATAGACTGCAAAGACAAGATATTTAATGTCCGAACTGAGAAACTTGTTGTTTTTTTTGCAAATAATCATTAACTTCGAATTTAATGGCAGCAACACATTGCAAAAAAGTTGGCACAGGGGCATTTTACCACTGTGTTACATGGCCTTTCCTTTTAACAACACTCAGTAAACGTTTGGGGACTGAGGAGACCACTTTTTTAAGCTTTTCAGGTGGAATTATTTCCCATTCTTGCTTGATGTACAGCTTAAGTTGTTCAACAGTCCGGGGTCTCCGTTGTCGTATTTTAGGCTTCATAATGCGCCACACATTTTCAATGGGAGACAGGTCTGGAATACAGGCAGGCCAGTCTAGTAACCGCACTCTTTTGTTACGAAGCCACGCTGTTATAACACGTGCAGAATGTGGCTTGGCATTGTCTTGCTGAAATAAGCAGGGGCGTCCATGAAAAAGGTGTTGCTTGGATGGCAACATATGTTGCTCCAAAACCTGTATGTACCTTTCAGCATTAATGGTGCCTTCACAGATGTGTAAGTTACCCATGCCTTGGGCACTAATACACCGCCATACCATCACAGATGCTGGCTTTTGAACTGTGCGCCTATAACAGTCCAGGTGTTTTGTTTTCTCTTTGGTCCGGGGGAAAACTACGTCCACGGTTTCCAAAAATAATTACAAATGTGGACTCGTCAGACCACAGAACACTTTTCCACTTTGCATCAGTCCATCTTAGATGAGCTCGGGCCCAGCCAAGCCGATAACGTTTCTGGGTGTTGTTGATAAATGGCTTTCGCTTTGCATAGTAGAGTTGTAACTTGCACTTACAGGTGTAGCGAGGAACTGTAGTTACTGACAGTGGTTTTCTGAAGTGTTCCTGAACCCATGTGGTGATAGCCTTTACACACTGATGTCGCTTTGTAATGCAGTACCGCCTGAGGGATCGAAGGTCACGGGCATTCAATGTTGGTTTTCGGCCTTGCCGCTTACGTGCAGTGATTTCTCCAGATTCTCTGAACCTTTTGATGATATTACTGACCGTAGATGGTGAAATCCCTAAATTCCTTGCAATTGCTCGTTGAGAAATTTTGTTCTTAAACTGTTCGACAATTTGCTCACGCATTCGTTCACAAAGAGGTGACCCTCGCACCATCCTTGTTTCATGGAAGCTGCTTTTATACCCAATCATGGCACCCACCAGTTCCCAATTAGCCTGTTCACCTGTGGGGTGTTCCAAATAAGTGTTTGATGAGCATTCATCAACTTTTTCAGTCTTTTTTGCCACTTGTGCCAGCTTTTTTTAAACATGTTGCAGGCATCAAATTACAAGTGAGCTAATATTTGCACAAAATAACAAAGTTTACCAGTTTGAACGTTAAGTATCTTGTCTTTGCAGGCTATTCAATTGAATATAGGTTGAAAAGGATTTGCAAATCATTGTATTCTGTTTCTATTTACAAATTACACAACGTGCCAACTTCACTGGCTTTGGGTTTTGTATCATAACAACATGACTGCCAATTGTTCGTTGCTCTTGGACGGTTTTTGTATGTGTGCACGCACTCCCTGCGCATACTTGTTGACGAGACCGGGTGAGTGACACCCGTAAACACCAATCATTATTCCAATCAGTAAATATGTTTTATTACATAAACTTTGTAATTGTGAAAAATACAGACAATTGCAAAACAAATGTGTTCTGTTAAACCACTAATGGTAACATAGGCGAGCCAGTGGTGTTCTTGTTAGTTTTGCTTTGAAAATTGTTACTGTGAGGAAGTTGCAAACATCACCTTTAAATATTCAAACACAGTGTTACTGTTCAAACTGTGTGTAACGTTACAGTGGCCAAAATATTCAATATACTTGTTAAATAAAACCTTCTGCCTTGTTTTTAATGAATATTTAGGCTTACTACATTACTATATTTTAATGTTAGTCATTTTGGTGGTACTTAAGTGTTTTCTGAGGTAGTACTTGGTAAAAAAAAAAAATAAAGTTTGAGAACCACTGATTTAAGGAAACAAAATAAATTTGGCACCATCAAATCATTCCTCTACCACTGAAACTCACTTTATTTACTCTTCTCCAGTAGGATAAAAATTTGAAATATGACATCTAAAAAGTCACTGTTTCGACAGACTTTGTACAATAAAAACGCTAAGCTATAAAAACAATGCAAATCAGTCTAATATCTTATATCTGATTAATAATAAATTTTTTGTATTTTTACAATGTGCCGAGGGCCAATATATAAATAAGCAATGACCTGCAAATGCCGTCCGGGCCTCACCTTTGACACCCCTGGTGTGACGATATTTATTTGGATATCTTATTTTTGAGCAAAACGGTTGTCCTATGGTTTAGCAAGTTAAAGTTGTCCAAAACAAACACACAAATGCAATCAGTCACATGTCTGATATATTAAAGTTGTGCGCAGCTTCATCTCAGAACTAAACTGAATCGATGTTGATCAACTTTAACCGCTGATGTGGGTTCTAGACAGGTGAGGCCGGAACTGTTTGATCTTTCAAACATGTATTCCATCTCTTCTCCTGCCACCAGGGAGCACCCAACCAAGGTCAGTGCTCAAAGGCAAGAGGTGCACCATGGGAAATGAGCGCGTGCCAGCCGTCCCCTTTTGTGGGATCAGCGCATCATCAGAAGGATCGGACTGACACTAGTGAAGTCCCACGGTATCACCTATCAAAACCTGTTTCTGGCACACAGGAAACCAAAGGCCTGGGCTAATTGTATCATTCATATCATTGCAGTCTGAGGGCCAATTAATGTCTCTCCTTGAATTCTACCTGCCCCTAACCTTGAATCCACTCTCTTTAGTTGAGCACAAACTGACTGTTGAAGTCGACAACAACAAATTACTTTTCCTATTTTTTATTGGGAATAAGTTGAACGTGACTCCAAACAAAAACAATCACTATACGGTATGTATGGTGAAGTCTTGCAAAACTCGGTCAGCAACTCCTCTAAGTTCACAAACTCATCAAGTTGTGAAGTAAATTAAAGTGAATTGTATTTATATAGCACTTTTTCTCTAGAGACTCAAAGGGCATTAGAATGTTAAAACCCATTATCTACATTTTTAAGCTACATTTAAACCAGCGTGGGTTAAGTGTCTTGCCCAAGGATACAACAGGATGGATTCAAACCTGGAACCCTCGTGTCCTTGGTCGCTCTACCATCTGAGCCACGCACCCAAGTTACGATGTACCGCATTTTTCTTACTATGAAAAAATGACCACTCAAGTCGACAGCTTCAAAAAATGTGAGACCCAGAAGGGTTATTTCTATTAAAAATGGTAAATGGGTTATACTTGTATAGCGCTTTTCTACCTTCAAGGTACTCAAAGCGCTTTGACACTATTTCCATACCTTCCACACACCTTCACACACCCATTCACACCATACTTGCCAACCTTGAGACCTCCGATTTCGGGAGGGGGAGGGGGGGGGGCGTGGTTGGGGGCGTGGTTAAGAGGGGAGGAGTATATTTACAGCTAGAATTCACCAAGTCAAGTATTTCATATATATACATATAAGAAATACTTGACTTTCAGTGAATTCTAGCTATATACATATATAAGAGAAATACTTGAATTTCAGTGTTCATTTATTTACACATATACACACACATAACACTCATCTACTCATTGTTGAGTTAAGGGTTGAATTGTCCATCCTTGTTCTATTCTCTGTCACTATTTTTCTAACCATGCTGAACACCCTCTCAGAGGATGCATTCTGCTTCGTCTCCTTGTTGTGTGCGCAGTTGTGCACTGAACTCTCTGTACATATGCATGTACAGTAGATGGCAGTATTGTCCTGTTTAAGAGTGTCACAACATTGCTGTTTACGGCAGACGAACTGCTTTACGGTAGACGAAAACATGACTGCTGTAGTTGTGTGTTGTTGCCGCGCTGCGAGGACGTTAATGAAACTGCCTAACAATAAACCCACATAAGAAACCAAGAACTCGCCCTCGATCATTTTACAGTTATAACGTGATTGGGCAGGCACACTGTTTATATTGTGGGAAAGCGGACGTGAAAACAGGCTGTCGACACGTCACTCAGGTCCGCCTGAATTTCGGGAGATTTTCGGGAGAAAATTTGTCCCGGGAGGTTTTCGGGAGAGGCGCTGAATTTCGGGAGTCTCCCGGAAAATCCGGGAGGGTTGGCAAGTATGATTCACACACTGATGGCGGGAGCTGCCATGCAAGGCGCTAACCACAACCCATCAGGAGCAAGGGTGAAGTGTCTCGCTCAAGGACACAACGGACGTGACTAGGTTGGTAGAAGGTGGAGATCGAACCAGGAACCCTCAGGTTGCTGGCACGGCCACTCTGCCAACTGCACCACGCCGTCCCCGATCAATCAAAAATAAATCTGCCTATGTCAACATATGTTGTAGTTTTGTTAATTTCCTAATCCTCACTAAACTGCTTAAAACAGCAAAAGATTGTTGTTAGCCATCGGAAGAAAGATGTGTGTATGTGTATGGGCTCTAAACTGCATCTACACATCTACAAATAATAGTCCAGCAGCACTAGCCAGTACGCTAAAAGGCCGGACCGTCAAGCCAGTGTCCAATGCAGCTCTTAAAGGGCCTC
The DNA here is from genome assembly GCF_033978685.3 of Nerophis lumbriciformis. Lineage (NCBI taxonomy): Eukaryota > Metazoa > Chordata > Actinopteri > Syngnathiformes > Syngnathidae > Nerophis > Nerophis lumbriciformis. Next base: position 35,330,620 of record NC_084552.2, read on the forward strand.
TCTAACGCTAACAACATTGGCACTTATTTGATTGTTTTGGATCTAAGGTGAAATTCCACCAAAAAATAAGCACAGTAGTGATTTTAGGCTTGTTTTCTTACAGTTACAACACATCTTTAAAGGGGAACTGCACTAGAAGACAAAAGGTTTTGGGGGTTTTTTTGCATTCTAATTTGTAATAATCGGCTCGTTATTGTCGGCTAGCAATGGGATCAATCCATTCTGCCTCTAAATCACTTAGCATCCGAAAATCGCCGCCAATACTTCATGAACGTTCCGTAACCTGTATAATAACCAAACTGTAGCAACATTGTTATTGTAAGAGCGAACACTGAGGAACTATTTTCCTAGCATAGTAACACATTGCCCTGCGACAGCATGCTATGGCATTGGCTTTTGAGTTTGTAATGCACAACACAATGCGATAAGACAACAATCTGTACTGACTGAAAAACATGAACAATCATATTATGATATCTGTAAAGTAGTAGTCCACAATTCATGTTTTGTTTGTACACAGCTAGCTTGACACTGTGTGTAGTTGTAATAACACGCACGGTGTGCTGCATGTATCATGATCAATATTAAAGTGACTCACTCGATGGACAGTTGGCTGTTTGGTCCAAGTTTGCCAAGTTTTTTTTTTCCCAGTTGATTTTGGGTAAGCACGTCATTCATGTCGGCATAGCTTTTATTGCTTAAAATGACCAAAATACAGTAAATATTACACATATTACATATTGTTATGAACATGTCTGTTACTACATTATATATCGACTCTCAGTATGTACAGTATATACAACTTTGATGGAGGGTTTTGAAATTGTTTGATGGCTACAACTGTGACTCCCTTTAGCTGCATCTTTCAAGCGTTTTTTAAATTAAATTTAGAATCTTCAAAAAAAAATACGTGTGTTCTTGTCGCTCATAATGATTGTGAATAATTGGCAAAATTCCCCAAAAAAGTCCAGCTCCCCTTTAACCTTTTCCCACCCGTCTCAAAACCACCACGAGTGTTCAAGAAAACAGCAGACTAAGCTCGAGTCTTGATGATTATCGCCCAGTTGCTCTGATTCCTATTGTAATGAAGGAATATTCTATCCCACATCAGGAATGCCATCATACATGGATCTCCACATCCATCAGTTTGCTTCTCAAGAAAAGGAGGATGCAGTCTCAACTTCACTTTACTCTGCCCTATCTCATCAGGGACACCCAAAGCACATATGAAAGGATTACTTTTGTGGATTTTAGTTCCGCTTTTAACACCAGACTCTCACATAACATGGTGCTCAATCTCTGCCTCACTCTGTACGTGGATTCTGGACTTTCTCAGCCACAAACCACAGCATGTTAGAATTAGTAACAAAATCCCTTCAACCCTGGTCGTCAATAGAGGAGCCCCCGTAGAGTGGTGTGCCTTGTCTCCTCAGGCATGACAATACCCTCATCTGTTACACCAACACTGCAATAGTAGAAGTTCTACAGGGTCAAGCATCTACCTGGCCATAAATGCCACCAAAACCAAGGAGATCATCATAAATTACTTAAGTATTTACATCACCAGAAAACTCAAATGGTCCATGAACAACTCGCACCTGGTAAAAAAGAAAAGCTAATGACGACTAAAGGGGGTCGGATTGCGCTCACCAGTCATGTTAAACCTGATCGCACAACAGAGAGCATCCTGTGTCACAGTGTGGTATGCCATCTGAAAAGTAGACATGGTCAAAACTGCACAAAAGATCCGAAGTGTATCACTGCCCGCCAGGCCCGGCCCTAACCAATCTGGCGCCCTAGGCAAGATTTTAGGTGGCGCCCCCATCCCCCCCCCCCCCCCCCCCCCCCCCCCACACATCGGCAGTGAAGTGTATATACTCACAAGAACCCGAATAGCTTTGTCTTTGACCTTTTTTTTTACTTACTTTATATACCTAATATATAAAGGGGTGGAAAAGTGACTACGGTATTACCTGCAGGGCAAACATTATCTAACCAGAAGGCAATAATGTAAACAAAAAACACCTGCTTAACATAAAAAAATCAACACAAGATGTCAAAACGGCCAAAACTGTCAGGTGCCCAGGGAAGAAAAAAGAGAAAAGAAGAGGAGGAGAAACGAGAAAAGACAGAGGTAGCAGGTAGGTAACGTTAGCCTACATGAAATTATTTGTCTGTTACAGAATGTGATAGTAACCTGGCTTTTTAGCATTAAGCTAATGTTACATGATTCGGCAATTGCTAATCAATAAATAGCTAGTTCTGTTTTAACGTCGGGTTAATATTGTGGAGGGGGCTAAATTGTTATGGAAAATAATAATGTAACGTTAGGTAATTACAGTACTCCCACCTTACATTCCTCAGGGACATTTGTATTAGATCTTTTAAGCAGGTGTTTTTGTTTACATTGTTATTGCCTTCTGGTTAGCTAATGTTTGCCCTGCAGGTAATAGTCACTTTTCCACCCCTTTATATATTAAGTATAGTTGTAAGCAGAGGTGGGTAGAGTAGCCAGAAATTGTACTCAAGTAAGAGTACTGTTACTTTAGAGATTTATTACTCAAGTAAAAGTAAGGAGTAGTCACCCAAATATTTACTTGAGTAAAAGTAAAAAGTATGTTGTGAAAAAACTACTCAAGTACTGAGTAACTGATGAGTAACATATACACACACACACACACACACACACACACACACACACACACACACATATATATATATATATATATATATATATATATATATATATATATATATACATACATATACATTGATATATACAGTATATAATTTATATGTATTTATTTTGCTGTTTTTGTTTACATGTTAAAGATGTTTTAATGAATATACATGCATGTTTAACATATAGATTCCTTTCTTTAATGAAGACTAGAATATAAGTTGGTGTATTACCTGATTCTGATGACTTGCGTTGATTGTAATCAGACAGTAGTGATGATAACGTCCACGTTTTCAAATGGAGGAGAAGAAAAGTTCCTCCTTTCTGTCTAATACCACATGAAAGTGGTTGGTTTTTGGCACCTTATTTGTCCAGCTTCCATATTCGTTTTTATACACTTTACAAGAAATATATTGGCGTCAAACTCCGTAGCTTGCTAGCTTGTTTGCGCTGGCTTTCGGAGACTCTTGTTTTGAAAGCGCAGGCGCGATGGAGCGGCACTTTTATTGTGAAGACAGGAACGTCCTCATGTGCGGTCAAATTTGAGGCTTTTGACGGGATGTACGGTTGAAATAAAAAAAGTATATTTTTTCCTTCACACTTTTGATTGATTGATTGGAACTTTTATGATTAGATTGCACAGTACAGTACATATTCCGTACAATTGACCACTAAATGGTAACACCCCAATAAGTTTTTCAACTTGTTTAAGTCAGGTCATGTGACCACCTGGCTCTGTTTGATTGGTCCAACGTCACCAGTGACTGCATCTGATTGGTGGAACGAAATGAAACGTCACCAGTAAGGCAGGCACTTTGAAGGTCTGTCTGACAGACCAAAACAAACAAAGCGTGCATTAACAGATCGATAAAAATTAGTAGCGAGTAGCGAGCTGAATGTAGATAAAAGTAGCGGAGTAAAAGTAGCGTTCCTTCTCTATAAATATACTTAAGTAAAAGTAAAAGTATGTTGCATTAAAACTACTCTTAGAAGTACAATTTATCCCAAAGGTTACTCAAGTAGATGTAACGGAGTAAATGTAGCGCGTTACTACCCACCTCTGGTTGTAAGTAAAAAAAAAAGGTCAAAGACAAAGCTATTCGGTTTCTTATGAGTATATACACTTCACTGCCGATGTGGGGGGCGCCACCTAAAATCTTGCCTAGGGCGCCAGATTGGTTAGGGCCGGGCCTGGTGGTGACGTCCAAAAAGAGTCATGATACGGGAAGGGAGGGGGCGCACCGTGCGGGGGGAGGAGGGGGGGCGTAATGTTGTAACAAATAATATTTCTATTAAATAGGCTTTACTTTGCATTTTAATTAACGTGAGATTATTTTTTGTATTTAGAAATAATAGTAACAACTTTTTTTTTTTTTTTTCCTCCAACATTTGTGGCACTGGCATGGCGCCCCCTGATGGACGGCGCCCTTAGAATTTGCCTATACGGCCTATGCCACGGGCCGGCCCTGCTGCCCGCAGCATAACCTGAGACGCAACACACCCGGGTCACGACCTGTTCACACCTCTGCCTTTGGAGAACAGAAACCGGTCCATTAATGACTGGACAAACGAGAAGGAACAGATGTTCCGAGGCTGTGGTCATCAACGCACTGAAGGCAAACTCGTTCAATGATCTTGAAAAATGTTCAGGATTAGTATTCTTGGTATTGAATCACGGTATCGCCACCTCTACATGGAAATACCGTTACTTCCTCGGTCTGCAATTTCTTTCACTTAACCTTGTTAAAATGACTTACTTATCAATAACTAAATATTCCGTACACACGAATAAACACAAAACATTAGCAAAGTGGATTAGGACCACATTGAAAAGAGAAAAAGTTTAAATTTTGAATGTTTGAACAGGATATAACACTATATCACTACATATTTGATAGTGTATACATCCTAATCTACGTACAGTACTCTGGGGTATTTTTGAAATGTAAAGTGCATCGGGAAATTATTCACAGTGCTTCACTTTCTCCATGTGTTATTTTACAGCTTTATTCCAAAATTGAATACATTTATTTTTGCCCTTGCAATTTTACACGCGATACCCCATAATTATTGTGTGAAAATGTTTTTTTTAAATGCAACTTTATTAAAAAAACTAAAAAAGAACATGTACATAAGTATTCACAGTCTTTGCTCAATACTTTGTTGATGCACCTTTGGCAGAAATTACAGCCTTAAGTCTTTTTGAATACGATGCCACAAACTTGGCACATCTATCTTTGGGCAGTTTTGCCCATTCCTTTTTGCAGCACCCTTCAAACTCCATCAGGTTGGATAAGAAGCGTTGGTTTTCATCCAGGATTTCTCTGTACATTGCTGCATTCATCTTCCCCTCTATCCTGACTAGTCTTCCAGTTCCTGCAGCTAAAACCCAACCCCACAGCATGATGCTGCCACCACCATGCTTTACTCTAGGGATGGTATTGGCTTGGTGAAGAGCGGTGCCTGGTTTCCTCCAAACATGATGCCTGGCATTTACACCAAAGAGTTTAATCTTTGTCTCTTCAGACCAGAACATTGGAGAGTCTTTCAGGTGCATTTTGGAAAACGTTTTACTACGAAATGGCTTCTGTCTGGCCACTCTGCAATATAGGCCTGATTGGTGGATTGTTGCAGAGATGGTTGTCCTTCTGGAAGGTTCTCCTCTCTCCACAGAAGAATACTGTAGCTCTGACAGAGTGACCATCGGGTTCTTGGTACCCTCCCTGACTAGACTCCCGGGCGCGGCCATTGCTGCTGCTCACTGCTCCCCTCACCTCCCAGGGGGTGATCAAGGGTGATGGGTCAAATGCAGAGAATAATTTCGCCACACCTCGTGTGTGTGTGACAATCATTGGTACTTTAACTTTAACTTTTAACTAAGATAAATGCAGCAATGTACAAAAACATCCTGGATGAAAACCAACACTTCCCATCCCTGATGGAGCTTAAGAGGTGCTGCAAAGAAGAATGGGCAAAGAGGAATGGGCGAAACTGTCCAAAGATAGGTGTGCCAAGCTTGTGGCATCGTATTCAAAAAGACTTGAGGCTGTAATTGCTGCCAAACAAAGTATCAACAAAGTATTTAGCAAAGGCTTTCCATCCATCCATTTTCTACCGCTTATTTGAATACTTATTCATGTGTTTTTGTTTGTTTTTTAAATAAATTTGCCACCAAAAAAAAGTACTTGTAATAGACTCATTACGGGGTATTGTGTGTAGAATTTTGAGGACAGAAATGAATTTATTCCATTTTGGAATAAGTCTGTAAGATAACAAAATGTGAAAAAGTGAAGCGGTATGAATACTTTCCGGATGCTCTGTATTTAGTGGTCGAAAGTCACAGAGACAGTGCACAATAATAAACAGTTTTATATTATAAATATACCAGTAGGCAGGCTCATTTTCAACTGCAGTCCCGGGACAGGTGTGATGGAAATGCATCCCCCTCGTGTAACGATGCATGAGCTATCCTGTTGTGCTCGGATTTTTGAATAGAAACATGATTACGAAAAATGCAGTTTTGTCATGCATCATTTCAGATGATACATTTCTAACATATGTACAGTACATGTAAGTATTACAAAGCTACTGCACCTGAGAAATGCTTACTTGGAAGCCAAATAGCAAAAACATTTACATTCATTCTTCAGCGGCAGCAAACAGTATGACAAATCCAAAGTGCGATTCATAATGGATAGTCGGACCATTACTGACACCGTCTCCCCAGCTTTGGCCATTTTTTCTTCATCATAAACTACGTGCGGGGTGCTGGCGCCTCGGAAAGTGTCGTTTTTCACCGCCGCTGAGGGCTTAAGAAACACACTGATGAATTAAACAACGGGAAAACAATCAATCTGAGCAAGACAATTTGTCAGGCGTCAGGGACTTGATTGCTGCTGCCGCGCTGCCGGGTGTTCCTCCAACCTGCCCTGAATGAGTGGGTGGGGTGCAATGCAAACATCCCAACGGCGAATAACATCAAGCTCTTGTCAAACCCGTGTACAAACTTTTTTTCCGTGAGGGTCACGTAAAGAAAACATTAGGGATACAAAATACAAAATTTAATGCTGGTCAATATGTGCTTTAAGTTAAACATGCTATCTATATCTAACAGGTGCCAAAGCACATTAGTATAATACAATCAGATAATACATATGTTAAAAATAAATACATTAAAAAAAATTACTTAATAACTTTAATTTTACAAAATAAAGAGGCCCAATGAAAGGATGCACTTTGGACACCACTTAGTCCAAAGCTAATCAATCATAGCAATATTTTTTCTTTGATCATCACTGTTTTGAATGTTGGTTGATCCAGTAATTACCAGCTGCAGTCAATTATGATCACTGACCAAAAAATTCCTTACTTTTTGTAACATTTTAAATAATCACAATAAGTGTATTACTAACAATGTGTACAAAATTTGTAATAATTTTAAGAAAAATATTATTTACGTCAAAAAGCTTCAACCATCAAAAAAACTTAAATATTTCAGTATTTAACAATATTAATGATTAAGGGTACCAAGAG
>NC_084552.2:35342832-35370332 GCF_033978685.3 Nerophis lumbriciformis
AGTATACATACAGCAATGTTAATATTTGCTTACATGTCCATTGGCAAGTTTCACTGCAATAGGGTGCTTTTGGTAGCCATCCACAAGCTTCTGGTTGAATTTTTGACCATTCCTTTTGACAAAATTGGTGCAGTTCAACTAAATGTGTTGATTTTCTGCCATAGACCTGTTTCTTCAGTATTGTCCACACGTTTAAGTCAGGACTTTGGGAAGGGCGTTATAAAACCTTAATTCTAGCCTGATTTAGCCATTCCTTTACCACTTTTGATGTGTGTTTGGGGTCATTGTCCTGTTGGAACACCCAACTGCGCCCAAGACCCAACCTCCGGGCTGATGATTTTAGGTTGTCCTGAAGAATTTGGAGGTAATTCTCCTTTTTTATTGTCCCATTTACTCTCTGTAAAGCACCAGTTCCATCGGCAGCAAAACAGGCCCAGTGCATAATACTACCACCACCTTGCTTGACGGTAGGAGTAGTGTTCCTGGGAATAGTGTTCCTGGGATTAAAGTTGTCGACCATGACGTCAAATTAAGCGCCCATTTTTACAGTAATAGAAACATTCCATCGTAATGTAAAAAGGAATAAAAGATTATGAGATATAATTCATAACTACAGTAATCAAATGCAAAGCAAATTGTATGCAATTATTTTATCGTCTTGTACAAAGCCTTAACTGCTTTGTAAAAAAAACAGACTTACAAAAGGCTCAACAGTGAATCGCTTGTGTGTTAAGTGTATTGATGGCATGTCTAATTAACGTCTGTTTCATTGAAAAATCGTAGTTTTAACAACCGACTATTTGTGCTGGAGCCAAACAGACCCTCATCTTAATATGCAGCATGGCCTCATTTCCAGCCCTTTCCCTCCTTCTGCAGGATTCCAACTTCTCCCTTGTGTTTTTCCATCAAACCCAGCATTTCTCTCGCAAAACCTTCCCTACATAATTAATTCACTCATTTATACTCACTTTCAGTCAAGGTCAAGCCTCGTGATATCTTAATTAAAAAAGAAAAGAGAGAAGAAAGTTTTTGTCTTCAAATGATTCCTCAATTTTGTGAGCTGTTCAATCAGATCTTTTAAACTCACTTAACCCCCGATGAATCCCCTCAGTTGGCTCCTGCTAATGAAATTAAGAACAAGAAGCCTCCATTAAGGATTCAGCGCACATTTCAGGGGAATGTCGGATACTTGACGAGCATCGGGAGAATCGTCCATGCAAAATTGAAACAGGGATTGAAGTACACTGGGAAATATTTGACCCCCTTGCTGATGTTGTAAGTATACCCTCTGACAAATATATCAACAGTCCAGGACTTTTATGGTATTGTTATTGTAACAAAGAAAGACAGAATGTATGAAAACAAATCTGAAAAATAAAGGTTACAAATCAATTTGATTAGTTAGCAGTAGGACACACGCCAGTGTTGTATCCGTGAAACACACATATTAGTAATGTCCCTTTAAGAAAGGCAGTCTTATCTCAACTTTTTATCAAAGACACCTGTCACAGAAACATTCTTGTCCATTCAAACTGTAGGCCCAGATCAAAAAGCTGTAAAAAGGGATGAAGTTTTAGACCTACACAGACTGGAACAGGCTGCAAGGTAACATCTGTAACAAGTAACATTTAATGACTTGGGAAGCTTGGGAGTGTGCATTGTGGTTAGCATCAACTGGACACCATTCCTACTTTCAAACATGACTAGAAAGTAAGTTTGTTGTCCTTTCACAGTGTCTAACGATAATGACTGACATTATTACAACTTGGGATGGGTTGGTACGAATAGGTATCGAATGGTGCCATATTTCGATACTTTTGTTGCCCGTGACATGTCCAGTTGCAGACTAAACACTACCTCAAAAAGTATGCGTGGAAACAATCAATCAAGCAGCATCTTCTAGGTAATGCTGCAATTTTCAATGCCAAAAGTATGCTTGATGGAAAACGCTTGAGCGTAAAAGTAAGGCTCCACTTTGCCAAAATGCACTAGCTCAATGCTAATATACATTAGATTTGCAATAGATATGCTACTGATTAGCATTAGCAATTTTTACATGGCGATTTCCACACCCACACATTCTATAATGAAAACTACAGATAAGATACATGTAAAAATTGAACAGCTGGTGTGTAATATATAAAATATTTTGTAGGGTGCAACATAAGCCTAGCCTGGCACATGCAACTAACTAGCAAAGACTACTTCCTAGAAAGGCAACACTTTAGTCTATAGAGTGATTTTTAAAATGTTCACAGAAGTGCAGTGCGGCAGCCATTTTGAAAGTCGAGCGTCATCGTTCACGATAGAGCTACGCGTAATATTTCTGAACTATTCAGTGGAAAATAACAATGCACCGATTGCGAGTCATTAGATAAGAATGACTGATGTTATAAGGAGCAAACAGCCGTAATTGGATGCAAGAATCCGTACAAGATCGACAAGTCTCAGTGGAGCAGAGATAACTACCGTACTTAATTGTTCAAACCAGCCCATTTTACACTTTGAAAGACTTTCACAATTATAAGAGTCAAGATACTGCACCTCCAAGTCCGAGTCCATGGTTCTCGCCCGGAAAAGGGTGGAGTGCCATCTCCGGGTTGCGGAGGAGTCCCTGCCCCAAGTGGAGGAGTTCAAGTACCTCGGAGTCTTGTTCACGAGTGAGGGAAGAGTGGATCGTGAGATCGACAGACGGATCGGTGCGGCGTCTTCAGTAATGCGGACGCTGTATCGATCCGTTGTGGTGAAGAAGGAGCTGAGCCGGAAGGCAAAGCTCTCAATTTACCGGTCGATCTACGTTCCCATCCTCACCTATGGTCATGAGCTTTGGGTTATGACCGAAAGGACAAGATCACGGGTACAAGCGGCCGAAATGAGTTTCCTGCGCCGGGTGGCGGGGCTCTCCCTTAGCGATAGGGTGAGAAGCTCTGTTATCTGGGGGGAGCTCAAAGTAAAGCCGCTGCTCCTCCACATCGAGAGGAGCCGGGTGAGGTGGTTCGGGCATCTGGTCAGGATGCCACCCGAACGCCTCCCTAGGGAGGTGTTATGGGCACGTCCGACCGGTAGGAGGCCACGGGGAAGACCCAGGACACGTTGGGAAGACTATGTCTCCCGGCTGGCCCGGGAACGCCTCGGGATCCCCCGGGAGGTGCTGGACAAAGTGGCTGGGCTTCCCTGCTTAGGCTGCTGCCCCCGCGACCCGACCTCGGATAAACGGAAGAAGATGGATGGATGGAAGATACTGTAGCTATAGTGGATTTGTTTGTGGATGGGTTTGTGATGTTTATGTTTATTTGTATAAACCCAGTGGATATTGTGTCATCAAGCCAGGCTAGAGTAATGGACTCTCATAAATGATCCGACCCACGTTTGACACCCTGGATAATCATGGATTTAAGGTCATCTCAGCACACTGTGACTGTCAGGCAGGATTGGGAGAATGTTGTTCTCATGTCGCTTCACTTTTATTACATGTGGACGCTACAGTACGGATAAGAGAAGTGAGTACTATTTTTGTCAATACAACTACTAATCAGTTATTTGACCAAGCACATCAAGTTAAGGCAAAGTGGGGCTGTTGTTCATTTTAGATTATTTTTTTACTTACAAAATGCTTTGTGTTCCGAACAAACACGCACAAAGTCGTCGGCATGTTACATCTCGGTTGATTGTAGCAATCCATGCTCGTCTTCGCCGTTAACTTTTCTTTACAGCCGCTTCCGTTTGTCCAGAAATACGCTTAGGAATGCGATTCAAGCTAGTTTTATTCTTTCCACCTCAATTGTAGCAGTTGACAATGGCACACGTCATCTGCATTATGAATATTATTGGATAAATTATCGGAGACAATTAGCGTTTCACTAACTTTCTCCCTTCAATATGGATATGAGCAATGCATTGTGGGGAAAAAATTGAAAACCCTCTCTACACTATAGCCATCTAATGTTTTGGAATTGCAACTGCACGCAAAGTTTACTATATAATACCTGCAAATGAGACTCAGAAATGTAATAAGAAAACAATATTTAACAACTGGACAGCACCGTTATCATAAACAGCTCATTGTTAAATAAAACATGAGAGTTTATTATCCAACAGTTAGCATTTATTACCACATGGACATACAAAAGTACTGAAAATGTATACTGTTGAGTACTGGTATTGATGCCCCAGGTAACGGCACATGTTGACATAAACAGATTATTATTAAAAAAAAAAGATTACTTAGGGTTTCAAAATTTTACAAGGACAAAATCAGTCGACTGTATGTTGACGTCAACTTAAGCAGGCACTTTATAAAGAAGGACAACGCACCAAAAGAAGTTTGGCAAAAAAAGACATTGACATGCACTAAAAATGTGCATTTTAGTTTGACTTTATATTAGCTTCAATAAACAGTCGTGGACTTCTCTTGATGCTTGAATGTTGTGTTTGAGATACAAGTGCTGCTTATTATTATTAGCTCCGTCAGCTTTAAAGGATAAAATGTTGCGTTTTTTTCAGTCACAGACACTTGATTCAATGTTCAATGTGTAGAACAACTTAACAAGTGAGCTGCTAGAATGTATGGTGAATTTGAGGTCCTTACTGGTCTTTAGGAGCATCTCAGGAACTTCAGGCCATTGGAAGCTCATGGTAGGCTGCATACTGTCCAGTCACATGATGATAAATCTGGCCAAACAACACATTCATGATTATTATTGTCAAAACGTGAAACATTGTTTCAAATTTTGTATGGGCTGCGTTTCCACCTGTCTCTCAATGTCAGCCAATAGACTGCTGGCTCCCAAGCGAAAGAGGTGAGGAGAGAGCCAATCATTGCCCAGCTCCTCCTTGATTAGCATGAGCCACACCAAAGACTCCTTGGCTGTGCGGATGCCCCCCGCAGGCTTGAAACCCACCTGAAAGGACACACACACACACACACACACACACACACACACACACACACACACACACACACACACAATGGATTTTTAACATTTACACAGTTATGGGACTTCTATCCAGTCCATCTTGTTCATTTTATCATTGTATTTACCCGACTATAAGCCGCAACTTTTTTCCAAAGCTTTGAACCTTGCGGCTTAAAAAATACTTTTCATATAACACCGACAGAGACACTGAAAAGGTGTGTTATTGTTTGTGCTGTGGCGACATATTTCAGACGAGTTCGCTCACTGCAGGTGCTGCGGGTTTAAAATGTATTCCTGTTTCGTGCTTTGAACCCAAGTAAAACCGTCTATAGCATGGGTGTCAAACTCTGGCCCGCGGGCCAAATTTGGCCTGCCGTGTAATTTCACTTGGCCCTTGAGGCAATATCAAATTAACACTAGAGCTGGCCCGCCAGCCAGCCAGCCAGCCAGCCAAACGAGTGCTGGCCCAGTCACATAACATGTGCAGCTTCTGCATCAACAGCGATACAGGTTACACTGAGGGTAGCCGAATAAAAAACTTTAACACTGTTAGAAATATAAGCCACACTGTGAATCCGCACCAAACCAGAACCAGAACCCTTTACAGCACTAACTCTTCCGGGACGCTACAAGGTGTGTGTGTGTGTGTGTGTGTGTGTGTGTGTGTGTGTGTGTGTGTGTGTGTGTGTGTGTGTGTGTGTGTGTGTGTGTGTTTGGTGGTAGCGGGGGGTGTATTTTGTAGCGTCCCGGAAGAGTTAGATTCTGGGTATTTGTTCTGTTGTGTTTATGTTGTGTTACGGTGCGGGTGTTCTCCCGTAATGTGTTTGTCATTCTTGTTTGTCTGTGGGAGTGTTTTCATGCATATTTGTGAGTGTCATCATAATGAAATCAAGCTAGCGTCATTAGCAAATATGCTAACATGTTTACAAGTGTCTCTGTTAGCATTATTAACTTACCATTGGCATTCTTTTTGTATTGTTTTAGTTTCGTAAATTGACCAAAACATCACTGTGGAGTTATTGAGTCTAGTTAGCTGATTAGTGAGCTGGCCTCCGCAGCTAGTGGGTTCATGACGATGACTTCTATTTTCTTTGATCAGCTGTTTTACTACCATGTGACAGGCACCGTTTGGAAACAATAAAGGTATGTAAATAAACATTTACAAAATCTTTCGAAAAGGTATATATATCTGTGTCTTATAGTCCGATACGGCTAATATATGTAAAAATATTTATTTCCTCTCAAATTTGGGGGGTGCAGCTTAAATACCGTGTGCTCTATAGCCCAGAAAATATGGTATATATTATTTGCATTCAAAACATTCAGAGAATTACAGTACCTTCTGGCCTGTGCACAGGAAGTAGTCGCGTATGGCCCTCACCATCACTATGGCGACAGGGTAGGTGGCATTGACAGATTCTTTTCCTGTAGACGTCTTGATGAAGTCGGAGCCTGGAAGGATGGACGTTAAGAAGATGGTTAAAAGTTTATATATACTTACGAAAGTTGTACAATGTCTAGTAACTTGACAAGGTCAAGCCCTATTAACTTTTGTTAGCGATGCTGACTGACTACAGTTGATGTTTCCACTTAAAAATTAAATCATCAGAACAGAAAATCTAAGGAACAATCAATATTTGATTACTTAATAAAACTATTGTAGTACATTCATTTTTACACAACACGATTTAGAAGTTTGTTCTACTTTTTAAAAGACATGTTACATGTTAAAATTGTACCTTTTACAATTGAACCATGGTACCTGAGAATCGATACCGGTACTCAACTATTTGTTACTTTTGTGTGTGTTAATAAATGTTAATTGTTTAACAGTAAAATGTAAAATCTAAAAATGAGTTGATTATGATAACTGTGCTGTCCAGTTTGTATATCTTGTTTTCTTACTACATTTCTGAGTCTCATTTGGAAGTATCTTATAGGAGAATTTGCATTCAATTGCAAGTCCAAGACTTTAAAGGCCAGTTACGTGTAGACAACGATTGCCTAGTCAAGGAGTAGTCTTTGCCATTAAGTGGAATCTAGTCTTTTGCTGTGCCCTAAATGTGTTTATACTGTAAGAATTGTACTTATTACACACTTGCTGTTTGATTGTAACGTGCATCTTAGCTGTAGTTTTCATTACCAAATTTGGAGATGTTGAAATCGCCATGTAAAGTTTCTAATAATAATCAGAAGCATGTGTATGTCAAAGCCAATATAATTTAAAATCAAGCTAGCACATTTTGGAAAAACTGAGCCTTACTTCATGTTTGAGCGTCTTCTTCTTCTTGTTTTGTTGACATGAAAAATTGTAAGATTACTTAGAGGCAGTTTGGTTGAGTTCTGCTTGAGTGATTGTTTCCTTGCCAAATGTTTGAGCCGGTGTTTAGTTTGCAATCAAACATGACGTCACGAGCAAAAAAAGGTATCGAGATATTGCGTCTATAAAAAGTACCAAATTGTGTACCGATCCCTATTTTGACGTCGACTTAAGCGGACATTTTTTAGTAATAAGAAGACCGCAGTGGACAAGAACTTGATGACTTGGTCGATATCAATGGGTTACACCATATAACCAAAATATTAATGGGGTTTATGTGTTTAGAAATCTCAAATAAATAAATGTAAACTCGTGCACCTAATTCTTGTTTTTATTCTTGTGGCTTTTCAACATGATGTTGTAAAGCCACTCCGCCCTACAAAATGAGCATTTCCACTAAATCATGTAGCGCCCAAAATATCTACGGAGTTTTAAAGCAACTGTAAAGGTATTCCACTCATCTGTGCACAGTCCTATTCCAATCTATTCCTGATTGGGTGCTCTACTTAAAAACAGACTATAAGAAGGTGGACTGGACTCTTAGGCCCGCTTAGACAAGAACAGATGTTGCTGCTGATGGCTAACAAGAGGACAGCTGTACGCTCATCAATAAAATCCTTCATTTTTCCTTTGCAGCCAATTATCAGATTTCCTGATAAAAATAGAAGATGAAAGTAGGCTCTTTTAATAGATTACCCACAAACTCCTTAAATCAGCCCCCTGCCTGCCTGGTGTATAATGACCGTTCATTACGGAACAGAACAAGATGAACATTTTCCAGTTCATTAAAGACATGTGCTAGGAATTTTTTTCCCCAGTTGGGTCTTTTTTTGAGCCTCAAACTGCCGTAATCCTTAAGATTCGTTATGGGGTGTCTTAATTATTAGATAATGGATAACGGTTATTAAATACGGGTGGAGGTAATGAAGCTCAATCCATTTGTGTGGGCAGGGGTTGGGAGGGGGGAATAGTTTGCGTCAGAGATTAATAGATGAAATTATCATTCAATTTCAGAAATCTCATCCGCAATTCATAGGAACAAGAGGAGATTAAAAAGTGAGAGCGGTGACAAAAGCAATGCATTTTAATAATGATCTCTATCAGAGCCCCTGACAATTTGGTTCTGTAATCAGCTTATTATGTGATGGCCTGTTAAGCATTGCATGCCTGTGTATGTGTGTGAGTGTGTGTGTGTACTAGCATATTCAAATAAAATGTGTGTGTTTAATTAAGATAATTTGAGGAAAAAAAGCCTTGGAAGGATGACATACTGTGTGAAAAACATTACAATAGAATTTACTACAAACTACGAGAGTAGATTTATGAAGTAGTGTAATAAGGTACAGCAATGACCCTGGAGAGTGAACTTGCACAGTATCTCCTTCCAGCTGCTTCTCTGTCAAAAATCACCTTTAGCAGCTTTTTCAATTGTTCATGGATAAATGTCCGCCTTTTAGATATTATTTTAACGTCCTTTACTGGCGTTACATTGACGCATTCTGCTTCAGTATGGTGTAGACTTTTGATCATTTCTGTCTTTATTCAATCAATATTATTTTTCTTTGCAGAGCTCTCCTTCACACTAACTTTTTCACTTCAATGGTTGGTAAAACAAAGTTATGCAATCTGTAGCTATGAGCAATTGCTTTATTCTCCATCCATCCATCCATTTTCTACCGCTTATTCCCTTTGGGGTCACGACGGGCGCTGGAGCCTATCTCAGCTGCACTCGGGCGGAAGGCGGGGTACACCCTGGACAAGTCGCCACCTCATCGCAGGGCCAACACAGATAGACAGACAACATTCACACTCACATTCACATTCTCCAAATGAAATGAATTAAGCTTCTTTGATGAACAAAATGTTTCTGCATCTTTCAATTTTTTTATTCGTGGCCCCTCCATAAAAAGTTTGGACACCCCTGACTAGGGATGTAACAATTACAAGATAAAATTCTCGACTATTCTTATTATCGTTTCAAATTGTAATTATCGTAAAACCGTGATTGATCACCCCACTTTGAAAAAGTCACAGTGATACAGTACTTCATGGAGACGCAGCTAGTGCGCTAATAGTTAGCTATCTTAAATGCTAAGAATACAAGACACATTAACACCTTTCCCTATTACAAACATCACATGTTATGCCTTTATCATTAGGAAACACTCTAAAATTTTACACATTAAAACGGAAGAAGATGAATATATGTAAACACTAAAATAACAATACAGTCGTCCCGTCTACGGGGCGCTTTGAAGTTTGCAGCTTCACTCGATCGCGGATTTTTGGGTGAGGTTTTTTTAAGCATATTCTACGTATTTTTGTCCTAAATCAAGCACTTTTAAGAATAAACATGGCTAGGTGAACTAAAACATCAATACTAGAGTAGTATTGGTCACTAGATGAGACCAAACCATTTGATTTAAAGATTTGTTTAAAAGAAAGACCCAAAGTTTTTGAAGGGTGTAAAAACATTGATTATTTTTTTTATTTTTTTTACTTTTTGCTAAATAAACTCAACTCAACTCAATACATATCTCAATAAAACTTCAGTCCAAAACAAAAATATGAAAAATGTAAAGTTTTTAATGTTTTTTTTATTTTGACGACTGTTTGATCGGATAATATCACAGGTTCAAATTACTAAAATAACTCATGTTATGCAAATGTATACTAGTCGTCCCTTGCTAACCTGACTCTCGCCAGATCCTTGTAGTTCGCTGAGCTCCGCACAAGGATCTGGGAGTTCTCAATTGGAGATGTATTTCAGAAGGCAGAGCCTTGTAAAAAAAATCAAAACCACTTGTTCGTTATCTTGAATGACATGCTACTTCAACCACTCACATCGAAATCAACCCTTGAGGCTGATGAGAGCGGCGCTGGGAAATCCTAACCCAGTCGGAAGAAGAGCCAAAACATCCTTGTCACCAATAAATGCCTTCAAAACCGTTCTCTGTTCATCTTTTAAAGAATTAATATTTGCTATATTCGACAAAACAGTTGCAATAGCAGAATCAATGTCAGCACACGACGCAGCAAGGGCTACGTGCCGCCATTGTTGTTTGAATCAAACAGTCGCTTCGGCGCTACGTCACATCTATGAAATCCCGCCCGGCGATCCTGATTGGTTCATTATTTTTTGCTATCTGGAAGGAGTTTGCAATGCCTTCGAACCCAGACCTTTGTGTGGAGCTCAGCTAACTACAAGGGTCTGGCGAGAGTCAGGTTAGACCCTTGCCACATCACGCTTCAAATGTTGCAGCTTCACTACATCACATTTTTAATACATATTCTACATTTTTGCCATAAATTAAGCATTTTCAATGGCTAAATAAACTGAAAATATCAATACTCCACGAGTACTGGTCTCTAGATGAGACCAAACCAACCAGAGCACGCTGTTCAGTATCGTGGCCACTGATTGGCTTAGCCTCAGAAGCATTGCTATAGTCACATTGCGTGAATGTGACTGAGGCGTGTTATTTCATGCCGAAAGTGCTCTCATAATGTTAAAAACTATATTTAGAAGGTTTTTTTAATGCTGTAGCTATAAAAATATAGGACAGTGGCATATGACGTCACGTCCGTTTTTCTTCTTTGCGGCTTCATTCATACAATGGTCAAGCAGCTTGACCGTAGCAATAAAACAAGTGAGAGGGAGTGTAGAGTTTGATTAGAAAATGCCGTATTGCTGTTCTGTTCTTGTTCAAATAAAGAAATAAGAAAGCTTTCATAGAGTCCTGAAATAAATCGTTTATAAAAAGGTAATAAAGTCAGGAAAAAAACAATGTGCGTCGAAGAAAATGGCTCTCAAAAATATCACTTTTATCATCTTATGGAATACAATCGAACTATGTTTGTGTCTGCAGGGATCAATTTGTAAAAAGTTTGTTCGAACATTTGATTTGTTTGAGAAACTTTCTGTAATGCAATCGAGTTATATTAGTAGTGTTTGTGAGCAGAACTAAACATAAAGAAATGACAATAGATCGCTTTAGTTTTTTGTTCTTTTGTGGTTGCCATGCCTAAATATAACTACAAAGACCTCGTTGCGCAAATAAACTAAAATCATGTTAAGTCCTAGTAATAAATATTGTTATTGTTGTTCCAATTCACCGTATTTTTGTTGTTGATTTTCATACCAGAAACTAAAAGCTTAGTTGTTGTGCTAGAAAGCCAAGTGCTTTCAGACGGATGACAACATTATAGCATCTTCGGTGATATTTGTTAGCATCAAGAAAATATCCTTAATAGTAATAA
Organism: Nerophis lumbriciformis; assembly: GCF_033978685.3. NCBI lineage: Eukaryota > Metazoa > Chordata > Actinopteri > Syngnathiformes > Syngnathidae > Nerophis > Nerophis lumbriciformis. Next base: position 35,354,329 of record NC_084552.2, read on the forward strand.
TAAACTATACTAATAAATCTCTAATAGGTTCAACAGCATATACTGAATCTTGATATTGTTTGCAAACATTGCTGAACAACAAAGACATTGACAGCTAAATAATAAGACAAAATAATGAACTTTACAGCATAAAACAACTGCAGACATGAATTGTAAACAAGACTAATATTTGTAGCAGCAGCATCCTTTTCCTTTTTTTGCGTCACAATCAGAGCAGCACGGCACTCGTTATGTCAATCCAATACGTTACGTACCGTTGCACGAATAAGTTCAACTTTGTCTTTCACGGATTAATGCTTCATTTGTGGACCCCTCAGATGGAAAGACATGATGTGTCTTCAATCTTTTCTTCTCCAAATACCATAGGTGTTAAATGAAGTGAGGTGGCAGTAACCTATTGCTGATGATACTGTAAATGGTTTTAAATCTTTTAAAAATATATTTTTCTGAAGAGTGTAAAAATCCACTCCATCCCATTTTAAATATTTTTTCGCTTTTATATTTACCTTTCAAAATAGGCCTAAATCTTCACAGATTTAGGTAAATAAACAGTAGCTTAATGGAGCTATAAACCATCGCCTAAGACCCAGAAGTGCCCAGATGTTAACAACGATAAACACATTTTTACTGTAATATGGTTTTTAAGAAGCTAAAACAACATTTAATGTTTCTTCTGCCAAGGAAAGTATATTGTCTGTTTTGTTTAATTATATTTATATTTAAAATATTTGAATATGTGTGTAAGTACTTTTTGAGCACATTTGAATACATGCAAGTAAATCAAAGCAGAATGTTGTTTTGGTGCAACTGACCGGCCATCATGGAGACCAGACTGGCCTTGTAGACGTTGGTGAAGGTGCCCAGCTCTCCGATCGCCAAAATGGTCTTCATGTGGGCGTCGCCACAAGCCTCTCTAAACTGACAGATCTCGTCGTACATGGCTGTGATTAAGTATAAATATTCCATCTTGTGACAAAAAAATCGATTGTGATGTTCTGGCAGTGTGAGGTTGCTCCCTACCTTCCCACTGTCCCGTGAGGGCGAGAGTCCTGTTGATGACGATGTCGATCTCAGTTGCACCGTCTGCAACGGCCATGCGGACTTCTTGCAAGCGGGTCTCCAGCGGTGTCTGACCGGCTGGGAAACCAGTGGCCACTAGAAGGGACAATGTAATTATATTGGTATTATAAGAATTTCATTTGAATAAAGAGTAATATATCAGTATTTGTTTTTTTACCTGATGCAACGGGCAGATTGGAATTTGCAGCTTTTAGAGCTTTAACAGCATCTGCAACACGTGACGGATACACGCACACTGCAGCGGTTGTCAAACCTACAAGACAACACAAATACTGTAATACAGTACAGTGAACCACGCGCTCAATGATCTAAAGTGGTCTGTGCTGCCCCTTGTAGGATGTAAACCAAACTGGTCAAGGTATAAAAATAAAGGGTGGCCCTAAAATCTGGATATATACTATACGTACATTGTACAAAAATAAAAACTTTTTTTTTTTTTAAAGAAAAAAAAAAAGATTATTTTGCAACACATTTAAGAATAATTTTTCTTTTTAAAATGTAAAAAAACAATACAAATATGTAATTGGAATTGGGACGGCGTGGCGCAGTGGGAGAGTGGCCGTGCGCAACCCGAAGGTCCCTGGTTCAATCCCCACCTAGTACCAACCTCGTCATGTCCGTTGTGTCCTGAGCAAGACACTTCACCCTTGCTCCTGATGGCTGCTGGTTAGCGCCTTGCATGGCAGCTCCCTCCATCAGTGTGTGAATGTGTGTGTGAATGGGTAAATGTGGAAGTAGTGTCAAAGCGCTTTGAGTACCTTGAAGGTAGAAAAGCGCTATACAAGTACAACCCATTTATAATTATTTATTTAATTGTGTAGGCATAGGAATATAATACATACACATTATATGAGGCAGTACATTTTAATGAATCATCAATTAAATTATGAAAAATAAAAAAGACATTAAATAATAAATTATTTTAAAAAACTATTTCATTATATTTCAAAATTAAATATAACATTATATATAATGGCTGATCATGCACATACAGCACATTAAAACATACATTAAATAATTATTTTTAAAATAACTTTATTATTTAAAAAACAAAAAATACTGTGGATAATAAAAATTATATTGTGGAAAAATAATGCACACAGATAAAAACAAAACTCTACTTTCAATGAATAATTATGTTATGTTCTATTTATTCAGTAATAAACAATGAATCAAATATTCTATTGTTTGACATTGTTAAAGCCTTTATGTAGTAAAAACAATAACTGAAGAATACAGTAATAATATAAATACAGACATTACATTTAAAAAAACTAAATACAAATATATTAAACGTTGTAAACATTTGATTATTTTTCTAATTGTATAAGACAGTAAATTCCCTCTATACTCAATAGCAAAACACTGTGAATAATGGAAAATGCCTGATTTTGATATTTGGCACACTATTGTGAAACACATTTTGAATTTAGTTTCACATACTACAATACCATTACAAGCAAATAGTATACAGTATTGTTCTTACAAACATGTGCAGTTAGTTATCAAGTCTTGACATCCTGTTCAAAAAGGTTTAGTGACTTAGGTTAGGAACTTTAAAAATTTACAAACTTGGGTATCATAAGTATATCGTATACACAAAATGTAACAAAGAAAAAAATATGGGGATCTACTGTTTATGCTTTTTTGCATCCAGACTTAAGGACATTTTATTTTATTGATAGCTAACGCTCTAAAATAACAAATATTCCAATTCGGTGCAACTCAGCGTGATGACATTAGGCACAGACCTTTATCATGCATATCCATCTTCTTGAGCAAGTCATACTGGACTGGCTGAGTGGCTTTCATGCACAGTCGATGGACGTTGGATGGTGTATCATCTCCCGCCAGTGTAGTCAGATCGATACAAGTGACAGCCTTCAGTAGCCAGGCAGCCTGTGGATGACAATATGTAACAATTGATTATATATCATATATTATTTCATCTTAATCAATAATAAACCAAACAAACTTGCGCTTAAAGAATAATTATTATAAGTAAAACAGTGCCTAAACAGATATTAAAGGTTTCATACTAGATAATAAAAGCAAAATCCAATGCTCAATACCCAGATGAATACTACAACGGTTGTTGTACCTGCCACTGTTTTTTGGGGGTCTTCTGTCCTTGGATGTGCTGTGCTCTCCTTAGCACAGCTTGTGTGTTCACTCTCACTTTGGAGATCCACTTCAGGTCTGTTGCCCACATGTAATAAGGAAAAGAAAAACAGTTATTATGTAGAAAAAATAAATGCCTGTATGTCATTTTTACTGCAGATTTTGGACAGCACACTTTTTTTAACTTCAAGTTACTGTTTGTGCAGGAAACAAATAATATATGTGACAATCAAGATTGTTGTCAATCATTGATGCATTTCAGAGCTTAATAGTAGCATTAAGCTGATACTGACTAAATCAAACTTTTTTCACTGAGGGCCGCACACTGAAAAATTAAAGCATGCGGAGGCCATTTTGATATTTTTCCTTTTCAAAACCAATACAATTTATATTGTAACCTTTAGGACTCCCTTCAATTATGGTGAATGTTAAAGGTCCCGCGGACCAAAACGGGTCCCAGTCATGTGTTAAACATAAGTCAGTGTTTCCCACACATTCATTTATTTGTGGCGGCCCGCCACGAAAGAATTACGTCCGCCACAAATGGATTTTTCGGCTTTTGACTCGGTCGACCGCTCATAAAAGCAATGGGACTGTCTGTGAATGTTGCTTGTAGTTACACCTCAGGTGCAGTAGGTGGCGGTAGCCTACTATGCACTATGCAATAGCACTTAATTCACCTGGTGGGCCAGAAGAAGAAGAAGAAGAAGAAGAAGAAGAAGAGGGACGGACGGTTGTTGGACGGAATCAAAATACTCGCCGGCTACTTTTCATAATGATGGCGCTTCCTACGTTTCTACCTCAAACGTCCAAAAGCTGCTGAAAGCCTTGATCCAGGATGCCTTGGGGAAAAAAACTTAAATGGTGCCTTTTGGCGACAGTTAGCAGCTTGGTGGCTCATAGCCGGCGAGCTAACGCTTGCTAGCGTGGTAGCATTGCTTCATTTTTACAGGTGTTATAGGTAGATAGTAGTGATGGGTCCGGCAACACCGATGCATCGGCGCATGCGTCGAGCTCAAAGAGCGAAACCCTGTGTCGGTGCGCGTACCGCTTTTAGAAAGTCACGTGACCGATCATGAGCTGTTTTGGTCACGTGACCGATACGCGAACTGTGTCGCACTGACGCCTCCTCTGTGCCCTGTGAGCGGCTCTTTTCTACAGCCGGAGAAATAATAACTAAGAAGAGAAAGCGTCTAAAATTGAATACGTTGGAAAAACTGTTTTTTTTTAAATAAAAATGTGTAAAAATAAATAAATAATAATTTCCAGGTCCACAAGCATCCTCATTCACAACACGTTCTCTTAGATTTCCATGTTATGATACATGTTCACATTATTTATTGACTGTATCTAAAAAAGACAAAAAATATATTTTTATTTAAATGAAGTTATGAAATAATCCTAAATGAAATACAATGACTTGGTTTATATTATTGTATATACTAGGTCAGTGGTTCTCAACCTTTTTTCAGCAATGTACCCCCTGTGATTTTTTTTTAAATTCAAGTACCCCCTAATCAGAGCAAAGCATTTTTGGTTGAAAAAAAAGAGATAAAGAAGTAAAATACAGCACTATGTCATCAGTTTCTGATTTATTAAATTGTATAACAGTGCAAAATATTGCTCATTTGTAGTGGTCTTTCTTGAACTATTTGGAAAAAAAAGATATAAAAATAACTAAAAACTTGTTGAAAAATAAACAAGTGATTCAATTATAAATAAAGATTTCTACACCTAGAAGTAATAATCAACTTAAAGTGCCCTCTTTGGGGATTGTATTAGAGGTCCATCTGGATTCATGAACTTAATTCTAAACATTTCTTCACAAAAAAAATAAATCTTTAACATCAATATTTATGGAACATGTCCACAAAAAATCTAGCTGTCAACACTGAATATTGCATAGTTACATTTCTTTTCACAGTTCTTTTTGACAGACATTTTAGTGACAAACCTGAGCTTGTGCTTCACTGAGTTTATGAACATATATTCATATTTTGTTGAAGTATTATTCAATAAATATATAAAAGGATTTTTGAATTTTTGCTATTTTTAGAATATTTTTTTAAAATCTCACATAGCCCTTGGCATACCTTCAAGTACCCCCAGGGGTTCGCGTACCCCCATTTGAGAACCACTGTACTAGGTCATAAAATCAGTGTCAGTTGAGTCGGTCCATAGGTTGCCTGTAGGGATTTTTAATGTCCAGCAGATGTCATTATTTAGTGACACAGTATCGACACAGTATCAATACAGTTTTGCAATGTGTCAAAACGCTTCATGACGCCTCATCAACCCATCACTAGTAGATAGGTTATAGCTGCATCGCTCGCGGCTCGTCATATATTTAACGTTAATCCGTGATTTCACCGAGCGTTTCACTGACGGTGAGCAGCCTGACGCTGCTTCATGAACACCGCCGCTGTTTGACTCGTGGCCCGGGGCAGACGCTCGTAGTAACAGTCACGTGTTACAATACCGACGAGCTAATGTGTCCAGGTTATAACCATGTTGTCAATAAACACACATGGACTGAAGCTAAATTGTCCACTGCAGCATGTGAATGCAATGAAAAGAATAAAATCTGAGCCAACCAGCTGTTAAAATGTTGTCCAGGTTAATGTTTTGGCCATTAAAGACCATTCATTTCAAGATTTCAACTGTGATTGGGCTTTAAACAGGTGGCTGACCTGTTCAGATGAGTGTAACTGCTACTGGTCAAATAATGTGAAATAGCATTTAATTTTACATGTATGCAATGCCATTTAAATGCAATTATAGATAATAATAATAATAATAATAAATACTGTGTAGTGTTGTAAATAGTCAACGGGAAGGATTCTATTAAGATATAAGCCATGAGCACTACACAGCCAGAAAAAAACCTAGGCAGGACAAGTACAAATATTGGGGCAAGTAGATTTGAGAAGTCAGGCAAGTAGAAAAAAAACTTAACATTGAACCCTGCATGTGTTGAGCTGCTGCCGCTTAAGGTTAGACGGCACTGTACATAGAGCGCTTCTGCTCGTTAGTAATAAATTCTAATGTTGGATGTTCACTCCTTCACACAGATGAGTATAGAAAAATATTTTCAACGGCCGAAAAGGGCTGGACTTGGAAAGGAGGTAGGCCTACAGTTCGGACCACAGGTGCGACCTGTTCAGCAGCAGCAGCAGGAGGAGGAGGAGGAGGAGGTTGACTGACTGTGGCAGGACACCTCTGCCTCTGTTTCACTTCATGTTGCTGGTAAATAATATGGTTGTAGTAGTAGGCTAAAGTTAAATTATTTAGTATTCACTAATTAAAGGGGCAGAGCTTTAAGAGACATTTTAGCTTTTAATAAGCGGTAGAAAATGGATGGATGGATGGAAGATATATTTTTTGTAAGAACCACAATTAATAAATATATTTCAGTGAATCACTAATTGTTCAAATCTGTATATAAATATGTACATAAAATGTTGTAATTATATTCCAACTCCGCGTTCTTCTTGGTCATCGCCGCTGTCGCCGCAAACCCCCCGCCCGCCCGCCCGCCGACCGCACCACCACAAATAGATGCCTGTCCTGTGGGAAACACTGTAAGTCATACTTTAATGTATCCTTTTTGATTTTCAACGCTTATATATTTCTATGTCAACTTGAGATCTATCCATTGCCATAATGTTTATCTTTTTAAGTTTTATGCCCTTTTTTTCCAAAGAAACACCTGTTTTTTATGGCAAAACCACAAAATATGCAAAATGTTCCCTTTTTTTTTTTTTTCAAAATGGAATTCATCTTTTTTTTTTTAAATAAATATATAAAATGAAATAACTAAATGTCTCGGGGATCTGAAAGGCCCCCACTCTAAAAAAAAAAAAAAAAAAGTCATACATCAATATGTATCATTTTTACTTTCAATGCTTAAATGTCGATATCAACTTCAGATCAATCCATTGATTATATGTTGGGTTTTTTTTAGCAATGTTTTAAAGTTAAAAAAAATGCCTTTTCTTTGTAATAGTATTTTCAAAATGTGCGGGCCACACTTTGGGCCACACTATGTATTTTCTTTTTTCAACGCTATTCTTAAATATAAGGTGTATGTGTCTTCCAACTTGTTTTATTTGTCTGTTTTTTGTTTTTTTATAAAGAAGTTACTGGTCTTATAAAATATATGTGATGTTTATTTCTGGAATAAGTCATTTAAAAAGAATTGACTGGTTAACACTAGGGATGTCCGATAATATCGGCCTGCCGATATTATCGGCCGATAAATGCGTTAAAATGTAATATCGGAAATTATCGGTATCGTTTTTTTATTATCGGTATCGGGTTTTTTTTTGTTTTGTTTTTTTTGTTTGTTTTTTTAATTAAATCAACATAAAAACACAAGACACACTTACAATTAGTGCACCAACCCAAAGAACCTCCCTCCTCCATTCATTCACACTCATTCACACAAAAGGGTTGTTTCTTTCTGTTATTAATATTCTGGTTCCTACATTATTTATTAATATATATCAATACAGTCTGCTAGGGATACAGTCCGTAAGCACACATGATTGTGCATGCTGCTGGTCCACTAATAGTACTAACCTTTAGCGGTTAATTTTACTAATTTTCATTAATTACTAGTTTCTATGTAACTGTTTTTATATTGTTTTACTTTCTTTTTTATTCAAGAAAAGGTTTTTAATGTATTTATCTTATTGTATTAATTTTTTTTTTAAAGTACCTTATCTTCACCTGGGGATAAGTTGATTGGCAACACTAAATTGGCCCTAGTGTGTGGATGTGAGTGTGAATGTTGTCTGTCTATCTGTGTTGGCCCTGCGATGAGGTGGCGACTTGTCCAGGGTGTACCCCGCCTTCCGCCCGATTGTAGCTGAGATAGGCTCCAGCGCCCCCCGCGACCCCAAAGGGAATAAACGGTAGAAAATGGATGGATGGATGGATATCTTCACCATACCTGGTTGTCCAAATTAGGCATAATAATGTGTTAATTGCACGACTGCATATATTGGTTGATATCGGTATCGGTTGATTTCGGTATCGGTAATTAAAGAGTTGGACAATATCGGAATATCGGATATCGGCAAAAAGCCATTATCGGACATCCCTAGTTAACAACAATACTAACATGCATTATTTTACTGCACGTTTTGGGGATCACAACCTGAAAATGTGTGTTTCTGCCAAGCAAGACTTAATACCATTGGTAACGAGCAAATATTCATATAATGCATTTCATGGTAATTATTTCTTATTTGTTTATTTCTTATTTGATTAAGTTAAGCAAACATAGTAGGACGGGAGGTTAAAGGGACAAGTTTAGGCTTAACAAACATGTTTGCTTTGGAAGGTATTAAATAGTATTTATGTGAGTTATTGCTGCATTGCTGTCAGCTGAATACTACTGTTAGAAGTACAATTCTGGTCATGAGATTTTAAACATTTAAATATTTAACCAGAGTTCTCACTCTGGCAGTACTTGCAATATATAATGAAAAATAGCACCGTTATTATGGAATATATATAGAGCTATGTAAAATATGCTCCTGTATACCGAATATGAAAGTGTAATTCGTGGGTGTAAAAGGTCAACAACCTCTAAAACGTTACTTATTAAGCAGACAAAAGGTCAGATAGCAACCTTGACAAGTTACAATCTCACAATTTGACATTTGATAATACACAGGAGTGTGAAGTAATAGTATTGCATGTACAGTATTTTAGTCAAACTAAAAGTTGAGCCTAATGCAATAGGCTGCACGTGACATTATTTCACGCGGGTTTATTTTAGCCTGAGCATACTCACACTTACCGAGCGTGGTGCCTGGGTTTCTAGCAGACATGACAAAACGGAGAAAAATGTGTTGTAAGTAAAAAAATAATAATAATTATTGCTTTAAAGCAGCACCCAACGTTCACCAGCCGGATTTGTCACCACTTCCTGGGTACGGCGTATACAGGAAGTGGTGACCCTTCACAGTAAAGTGTAGCAGGTCGGATGTTCATTAGATTTCCTGTTCACTCGGCTTCGACTTCCGGTTGCCGAATAAAACAAATTAAAATAATTGAACAGTTGGGTGTGTATTTTTGCGATATGAATTATTTATGTATGTACGTATTTATCTAAATTAAGAGGAGAAAACTATAATTTACGGGGATATTGATTTTTGAAATAGGTAAAGTAAGAACGAATATAAAATACAAATGTATTTCAGTTTTAGGAGTTAAATGGTGGAACAAGCTCAGTGATGACTGAAGAAATGTAGTTCTTTGTTAAGGTTTAAGAAAACCTTGAAAGGTGAAATAATTGAAAATTATAAAATATAGTAACAATTACTTTCATCCCATTGATTTTTTTTTAACGTTGATGTTCCAGGCAATCTAATTTTCAGTGAATGTATAGCAGGGGTCCCCAAACTTTTTGACTCGGGGGCCGCATTGGGTTAACAAAATTTGGCCGGGGGCCGGGCTGTATATATATATATATATATATATATATATATATATATATATATATGTATATATATATATATATATATATATATATATATATATATATATATATATATATATATATATATATATATATATATATATATATATATATATGCATTGTCTTTATAATCCGTTTTGTCATTTAACATCAATTAATATTGATGTTCATCAACATTTAACTTTGTCACGTTATCGATGGGAAAATTCGTTTTTATACAGCATGATTGGCCTGAGCGGCTAGGAAACACCGAGAGTAACAAGCGGTAGGAAATGGATTAGAAAGGAAAGATAAAATAAAAAATAAAAAATAAAATAAAAAAATCTAAAAAAAAAAATAAAACATTTTTTTACTTGGAACTTCCCGTGGGCTGGATTTTGGATGCTGGGGGGCCGGATCCGGTTCGCGGGCAGTAATTTGGGGACCCCTGATGTACAGGATAGGCAAATATAAGCTTTGGCTTCAGCCTATTCCTTTTTCGGTCATTCTTTTTCTTTTCTTTTCTTTTTGTGTGTAAATGTGTATGATTGTTAAATATGTCTAATCTGTACTGTTAATCTGGTCACACAAAATTGTTGATGGTTGATTATATGACCGAAATAAACTTATTTCATTCATTCATTCAATTATCGCGGATTCAGTCAACTTTAATTTAAAACAATCAACATCAACAGAGAAGTCTGACCAACTGGACTCCGAGACTGACTCCACACAGACACCAAAGCAACACCTGTGTCCTTACAATCTATGGTGACTCAGGATGTTTTATATTCGAATACTACCCCACGTCTGAGAAACCTTAATATTGAACATGTTCATTTCTGTGATGAAAAATGTTCCAACAAATATATTAGGGCAGTTTTAGTGAAATAATATTTTCCGGGCACAGTTCATAGACAATATATCCTGAAGGAGTTTACAAAAGTTGAGCTAAGGAAAATAAGGACAATATATATTACATACCCAATTTTTCCCAAAATTAAAAGAAATACAATTTAAAATTATTTATGGAATATACCCTTCAAAGGATTTTTTTGAAACTTAAATTTAACATGGAGGTTTATGGCTGTTATGTGGAGCTGTCGACCAGTGTTTTTCAAACACTGTTCCGCCCTAGTGTGCCGTGAGATACAGGCTGGTGTGCCGTGGGAGATTATCTAATTTCACCTATTTGGGTTAAAAATATTTTTAGCAAACCAGTAATTATAGTCTGCAAATGATGTGTTGTTGTTGAGTGTCTGTGCTGTCTAGAGCTCGGCAGAGTAACCGTGTAATACTCTTCCATATCAGTAGGTGGCAGCCGGTAGGTAATTACTTTGTAGATGTCGGAAACAGCGGGAGGCAGCGTGCAGGTAAAAAGGTGTCTAATGCTTAAACCAAAAATAAACAAAATGTGAGTGCCCCTAAGAAAAGGCATTGAAGCTTAGGGAAGGCTATGCAGAACGAAACTAAAACTGAACTGGCTACAAAGTCAACAAAAACAGAATGCTGGACGACAGCAAAGATTTACTGTGGAGTAACAATGGCGTCCACAATGTACATCCGAACATGACATGACAATCAACAATGTCCACACAAAGAAGGATAAAAATAACTGAAATATTCTTGATTGCTAAAACAAAGTAGATGCAGGAAATATCGCTCAAAGGAAGACATGAAACTGCTACAGGAAAATATTTTAAAAAAAAGAAAAAGCCACTAAAATAGGAGCGCAAGACAATAACTAAAATACTACACACAGGAAAACAGCAAAAAACTCAAAATAAGTCACAGTACACCTACTTTGAGACAAGAGCTATAGTCATGCATGGTTGGTTATGGTTTAAAGTCATATCCAACAATTGCGACAACGACTTTTTATTGTCAAAGGTTGAAAAACTGCTGTGGAGGATGTCAATCATCTGTTTGTGGAATGTGAGAGTGCACATGTGTTTTGCGAGGAGATCAGAGATTGGCTGAGAAACAAGGGTGTGGAGATGTCCCCATTCACTAAAGAAGAGATCAAATTTGGTATTTTTATAAACGACTGTAACATAGAAATGTTTGTCCACATTATTATGCTCCAGACAAAACATTTTCTACATAAATGTCGATTTATGAAAGTAGGCCTACATTTTCTAATTGGCTTAATGGTTTACAATTATCAATCGAATCTTGGAGGATTATTAAAAGTACAAAAGCCCTGTGATTTAGGTAACCCTTTCTGTCTTTTTGTTGTTGTTTTTTTTTCATATTTTTTAGTATTATTACTCTCTGTATTTGCTTTTATTTTATTTCCTTGATGTTGAAAGTACCTGGAATTGTGTGTGAATTATAAATGTATGTTTGTTGTTCAATAAAAATAAAAAAAAGTTTAAATAAATTAAAAAAGACTACACACAGACGCACACTGGTGACGTCAGACATACATTGCATAGGACCGGACACACTTAATAAAGACATTTATAACACAATCATAATGATCATAATATATACTCCAATATGTATAGTGTGTACACTGCGTACTTAGGTGAGTGCGGAAGTGCACCATTTGAAGCACGTCAAATGACGATGCACTTAGTTTCACATGCAATTCACGCATGCCGCCACTAGATGGTGGTGTAGACTGCACAATGATCACAGTGACTCGATCGACAGACGGTGAACTCCTTTTGAATGTTTTTACTTTCATCATGATGATTCATAGTAATAATGTTATATTATGAGTAATTCCAGTTTTAACACACATACTACTCTCACTCATCCATGGGTTGCACAAATGTATCACTTTTTTCTTCAGGTCGTGACCAGTGTTCCTGGATGACTGGACTGGTGGAAGTGATGGAGGACTGACTCATTGGAGGGAAATGGACTGACTGGATGTGAGTCAGTATTGTTTTTGAGTCACAACATCATTGAAAAATCCATGGAATTCCCATATTTTCTATGCCTTTCAAGCTATAACTTGTTTAAAAAAAGATACATTCATATTCGCTCTTCTGAATTGTGTTTTGTTGATTTTATTAAGTTTGTTGAGCCACTATAATGTGCATCAAAATAAATACCACAAGGCTATATTTAATGTATTTCTACACTACAAACTATCTCCTTTTACTAAAATGAGTCATCTTCACCAAAAACGAAAGAAAGTTGCCTGAAATTAGCCAAAACACATTTTGAATACTTTTCTATGCGTATCATATGAAATTTAGAACATTTTTATTTTATTTTGAGAGTTACAATAAGCAAATGGCAACAATTGGGTGGAATGGCCCATATATTATATGATATGAATAGGTTGATTGGCAACACTAAATTGGCCCGAGTGTGTGAATGTGAGTGTGAATGTTGTCTGTCTATCTGTGTTGGCCCTGTGATGAGGTGGCGACTTGTCCAGGGTGTACCCCGCCTTCCGCCCGAATGCAGCTGAGATAGGCTCCAGCACCCCCCGCGACTCCGAAAGGGACAAGCGGTAGAAAATGAATGGATGGATGGAATTACACTCTCTTGTACACAGTACACAGAAAAATCCCACACAGACTTCCTGGATGCCATATTTTGTTTTATTGTGCTGAATAAAAACACAGTAAATATCTATAAAGACTTTTGACAAAGGAGTAAAATGCATTGTGTAATCCAAGACAGTAAGTGGACAAAGAACACAGTAAAAAGTTACATACTTTAGATGCTGCTGAATAAAGATTCTACTACATAAGCAAAAGCTACACATTCAGTTAAATGTGAATAGAAAACAGTCATATAAAAATAAACTGTTACTATAGTATTATAGTTCTCAGGATGTTAAAACAGTATTTAGGTTGAATATTGAGGTAAAAAAATAAGGCCTTTAGAGAGGTAGCAATGTGTGTCTGATTGTAAAAAAAAACATGTTTTTAAGGCTCCCAGCGCTGATAATGGTGTTGTTCCTAGTCCAGTCATTCTCAATTGGTGGGTTGGGAACTAAAAGCGGGACACCAAAATTAAAATGGACCAATTCTAAAAAAAAAAAAATGTTTACACATCTAAAAGTTTCTTTGCTGAAATATTCACTTTAACTCCTCTGCGCAAGTACAAGCCGTAATATTCCATGCTGAACCGTGACAGTAAGTGGAGGTATAGCAAAAATGATGGTACTTGTGCAACATATTTGAAATGGGAGTTGAAAAGTTTCTATTCCTCAAATCATCGATTTTTATTTCACCTATCGAGGTGAAGTGAATTATATTTATATAGCGCTTTTCTCTAGTGACTCAAAGCGCTTTACATAGTGAAACCCAATATCTAAATTACATTTAAACCAGTGTGGGTGGCACTGGGAGCAGGTGGGTAAGGTGTCTTGCCCAAGGACACAACGGCAGTGACTAGGATGGCGGAAGCGGGGATCGAACCTGGAACCCTCAAGTTGCTGGCACGGCCACTCTACCAACTGAGCTATGCCGCCCCAATGCCAAATTAAATAAGTAAAATCTATCATTGAGATTGTGACAGAACCAGAAACGTCTGTAGGGGCCTACTGAAGTCCATAAAGCATAAAAACAAACGAAAAGGAAGAAACATTTGACCATGTGATGGACGGTAAAGTTTGAAACATCCAACCGTCAATTTCAGATAACAATAATTAGATCCAATCAGATTTACTTAAGCGCGTTTCGCTGTATAGTGGAGGTCTTGAACGCACCACAACTCTTACTAACCATGGTGAGTGAGGCACTACCTCTGGCCTTGTGTGAGAACTGGTAAATAAGTCATAAAAAATAATCCTGCATACATCTGGTTTAACCATATAACAAGAGAAGAAAGTCACATTTTGCGTAAAAGTACACAAGACACCTACATCAAGTATATCAACTAATCAAAAAGAAGAACAACAGAATATTTAATAACCGGAAAGCCATTTTGAGGGTGAGAAGTGTTGTGATAAGACACTTTTAAAACAATCCTGCAGTTCAGGTAACGATGAATATGAGGATATGTCTATACTGAAAGTACATATAATGGAGGTAGTGAGTGAACGCATCAGTCCATTGTTGAGGTACGGAGATAGTACTGTCGGTAGTACAATCAGGATAAAGACAACCGAGCTAAATGTTAGCAAAGACTCCAGAAACAACAACCAAAAAAACCGTTACAAAATAAATTCAAGTTGTCCAACAGAAATATCAGTTTGTGGATGAGGATGTCGGTCGCCTTACAATGTTCAAACACAAAGTTACATGAAATTCACCCTTAGGAAAAAGGAATAGCTGCTTTTGGGATTTAAGTGTATATATCACATCTACACGCCAGTCAAAAGTCTGGAGACACTTTGTCATTCAACTGGATGCAAAAGTGTCTTTAAACTTTTGACTGGTACTGTACCAAAAAAACTATTGACATTTTTTAGGAATCGCAAAAGAAGCAGACGTTAGGTAAACATTCGTCAGATGCACGATTCGGAGCTACATTGGGGGGGATGTACAGCCCGCCCAGCTGAATGTTCTGAACTCCTACATGAGGTCTGCGTGGATGTCGATTAGTTTTTCATCGCAGAAGTCATCTGATGCTTTGAAATAGCTGACAGACTTTTTGGTCCTTTCAGGAAATGTTTGCTATATTTTGGCTATGATGTTTGTTGTGTTACTCCATTTCACATGATTTTTCCTAAGAGGGTTTTTTTCATGTAAAATTTTAAACATTCAATGAGCAATTCTTTCAAAGGTGGACAATACACTGGCAGATTTTCGACAATACCCCAAAGCTTAACAGGACATACTGCATATGTCCTTCATTTTCCATTAAACAAATGTATGAATTATTTTTTATGCTAAAATCTTTCAATCAGCTTCAGCCATAAAGAAAAATAGCAAACATGTAATGTTTTTTTTTAACCATTTAAAGGCCTTTTGATTCAATTATGTCACAGTTTTTGATTAGAGTAATTCCTCGTTTATCGCTGTAATTGGTTCCAGACGTGACCGCGAGAAATTGATTCCCGCAAAGTAGGAATCAATTATTATAAATGGAATATTTTCATAACTGGAGCATTCAAAGCCTGTTAATACCGTCTAAATACATGTTTCCACACTATGAGAGTCCTTGAGCTACTTTTACAATATTTTAATCCAATTTAGTATTGCTGCCAGAGGCTGAGCCAATCGGTGGCCATGATACTAAACAGTGGGATTTAATTGGTTTAGTCTTATCTAGTGGTCAATACTATTAGAGTAGTGATATTTTAGTTCATACAGTCATCTTTATTATTGAAAAAAAATTAAGGCAACAATTTTGAAAAATATGCATACTGTAAAAAAAAAAAAATCGGTGAAGTGGTGTAGCTGCAATATTTGAAGCATGA